>NC_056727.1:876828072-876855572 GCF_019279795.1 Protopterus annectens
GTCAGTACAGCTGCCTCTATGCAACTAGTAATATGCTTGCATAGGATTTCTGTGAAACAGTTCTGCAGTGTTCTCATGGTTTATGGAGGCTTGAAATGTCCTCAGGTTATCACTTAATAGTAGGAAGTTAGCCTTAGAGTAGTTCCTGAATATTCTAGGGTTAGCTGGGGTTCCAGGTATTAATTTTATTTCAAAGGAGATCATTTTGTGGTTTGACCTCACCAGAGAAGACACTACACTAGGGGGTGTGCAGCACTATCCCATATTAGTGAGGACACCGTGTTGTGTGCACACTGCCACACAGTGACACTAGCTCATTTCCACACTGGATGGCAGCTGATGCTAATATATAAATATATATATATATATATATATAGAGAGAGAGAGAGAGAGAGAGAGAGTGGTTGTACTTAGCAGTTGCTATACAGTAAGCTATGACAGTCCTGGTTACTGTGCATGAGTATCAACAGTGCAGTTAGCACACTGCCGCACACAATAGGATAATTAAAAAAAAGTGATCTAGAAGCCCTAGATGGGCATGTGTGAGTTGTGTATACCTATTTTTGACCAGAGTAAAGGTTGGAAATGGGTGTATAAGAAAGAGATGAAAATGTGAAGCAAGCAGAAAGTAAGGAATGAGTAGGATGAAGGTAGAAAGGTAGGACATTTTTTTTTGTAGGGTAGGTGTCCCTTTTTCATGCATAAAAAGAAGGCATTTTGTGGAAGGAAGTAGATGATTTAAGGAAGATAACAGTGTTAGGTTAGGTAGTAGAGAAGAAGGATGTAACTTATTGTGGTAGCACAATGAGGGAGGAGGAGCACAATACTGAAGGAGAACATGGGCAAACAGGGGAAGGCAGTAGTGGGGGAGGATTTAACAACCAACAGTGAAAGCATGAACACAAGAGAGATAGGGACATCAGGATGGGGGCTAGAATGGGGGTATTGGCAGCTGCAGTCTCATCAGCTGCAACCCAGCAGAAGATTATTTATGTATTTATTTATTTATTGACATTTGTTAATCGGGTTAGTCCAGCTGGGCTTTTGGCCCATTTTTCAGTGGAGACCCGAGGAGAAAAGCTCCAAGAAATACAGTAACAAAACAAATTCAGCTATTGCGTTATACATTGTTGATAAAAAAAACATTTTAGTAATGAAACATTCAAGACAATGAGTTATACAGAAATTATAATATTGAACGCATAAATTGTAGCACACAATTATCTTATTTGGTGGGGCTTAAGAAACAGGGGAGGAGAATAAAAAATAACAAGATAGAGTTATTTACATATTTACAGATAGTAAGGTTTGATCCATTTTTAAGGTACCTAAAGTATAGAGAGGTATTTAGCAGTAAAGGAATTTCTGATGTTCAGGCATATATACATGTGAATAGGGAAAAGAAGGTAGATACACTATAAAGTGTACTTAGATGTAATAGAAGGAACGTTAGCAGTACGTATAGTAGAGATGTAATAAGCAATAATGATATGAGGTTCAAGGTAATTGAGGTGGGAGATCTAAGTTAAGAGAGGGAGGGGTCAAGCTGGGGTTGTACAGGAACAAATTTTGGAGCTAAGTAGATGGAGTTTGAGTTTTTCTTTAAAGTGGGCTGGGTGAATAGTAGAACATATGTCTGTAGGAAGTTTGTTCCAAGCTTGGGCTATAGAGCATTTATATAAGAGTTTGCCTACAGTTTTCTTTGGTTGGAAGGATTGAAGTAGCTGTAGGTTGGAGGTACGGAGGGTACAAACAGGTTTGTAGGAAGAGAAGAGTGAATAGAGTGAACCATTTGAAGTTGTGAAAACAACAGTAAGTGAGGGAATTCAAGCCAGTTAAGAAGGGATGTAAGGGCTGTGTAGTGGTGTGTTTTGTATCAAGAGTTTGTGATGAATCTTGCAATCTTATGGTAGGTTTGCTGGAGCTTGTATAAAGTTGTGGTTTGAATATTAGTAAACAATGGGGCAGCATAGAGAAGTAATGGGAGGAGAAAAGCTTGGGCTAGGGTGAGTCTAGCATTTGGAGTCAGAATTTTTTTTTGCGATAGAGTAAGCCTAATTTCTGGTTGGTCCTTTTTATACAGTGTAGGTGGTGTAGGTTAAATTTGAGTTCATCATCGATAATGACTCCAAGAAGTTTAGAATGACCATCAGGTTTAATAAGAGTGTTATTTGAGGAACTGATTGAGAAGGTGGTTTTAAGGTGGGAGAGTGAGCGGGGGAGGAATAATAAGAGTTTAGTCTTTTTGGAGCTGAGGATGAGTAGGTTGTCTGCTAGCCACTGTTCAGTAGATAAAAAGGATTGCTGAGTAAGGGAATAAAGTTCAGAGATGTTGTCAAAGATAGAGATGAGAGTAGAATCATCAGCTTACTTTTGAAATCAGATTTTTAGATCAGATTACTTGCCATCCTGGGTACTTTCACCATTAAGCCCTGTCTCAGATGATGGAGATAATGCAGGACAGGAATATAAGTCAGTGAGTCACAGGAGGATGGACTCCATCTGGTCAATTCAGGCATCCAGTCTACAGGTTTGTAATCTCCTCTACAATGTCTGCCAGCTGGCAACTGAGGACGAATGTGTCACTTCCAATTGCACAGTGCAAGGCTACTTGAAGCAGATTGTGCAGGTAGTGCAGGAGGTGTGGGGGTAACTATGGAAGGCTGGGAGTGAGATGCACTGGGTATGTCTGGCAATCATGGTGGTGACACTGACACGTATGAGGGCAAATAGGCCTTTCCAGAGTGATGCCATTGCATAGTTTGTTTATTGCAGAATAAATGGGTAAAAGCAGTAAAGAAATAAAATACATTGATAGAAAAGCAAAAATATTAACAAAAAGGGTAGACGAGAGAGAAGTACAAATATAATGAAAAACTTAAGCTAATATTTATTTTAACTATGATACAGTTAAACATTAATCACTTGAAGGACCAAAAACATTTTCTATTTAAGAAGGCTGTTATCATATACAACTGAGAGGGGGACTTGATCCAACAGCCATCATCATCTGCATTCTGGCAGACAGAGGATTAATGTGATGAGCTGCTTAGACACAGCAGCAGATATCTATAGTCTGAGATGCAGTAATGATGTCTAAGACATATGTACATATACAAAAAAAAATAAAATGCTGCTCAGACATAACATTTCTCTCACATATTATAAGCAAAGGAAACAACTAGAATGACAAAGATGTTTACATCAGAGCTGTAACTGGTTCAGGAAGTATCCACTGTCAGTCCTCAATCTGGCATCCCCTCATATCTAAGTTCTAGAAAAAAATGGTCTGTTGTCCTCACCTGTCTCCTAAGGTGTGTCAACTTCAGTGTTGTGATCCTTGACTCAAGGTCTTTTGCTTTGAAAACTAGTAGCAAACAACTTGCTTAAGTTATACCTCACATGAAGCACTAAAGTGAGTACTTGGCTCAGTGGCATAGCTAGAGTTTGTGCTTCCCTGGGCTGTTTTTCAGTTTGCCATCCCTCCTCGTCACAAAATCATGGTCAAATGGGGCCCACCCATACACAGCCCCACCCCTCGCAGCCATTCCAGTGTCTCATTACTCAGCTGTTTCTCTCCATTTACCATAAACACTGTAATGTGCATACTACTTTATGATTTACTTCTACAATGATTGTTTGGATTGAATTTAAAACTTTTATTTTAAATTTTGTAGCACAGACACTGATAGACATCTGCTAAACAAAACAGTACAGTCTCACAATGAAAACAGACTTGGCATTAAAACTTCTCTACCCTTGAAACTCACATTCATTGAAACAGCATTGAAACCCACATTCAAAGAAAATGCATCTGGCCAGTCGCAGATAAAGTTTACCTTTGGGCTGTTTTCAAATCATAGGCCCCTTGCACTCATATTTAGGACCATGCAAGCATACATGTGTTCCTTGATTCACCATCCTTATTGTATTAAATTATATTCCTTGTATAATACAGCATACTTATTAGAGTGTGTTTTAAATTTATTGTTTTGAACATTTTTTCAGTAAGTAATGAAACAAAATGTAAAAACCAATAATGACAAAACAGCTCAATTCAGAACATTTCCATCATAAAAGTCTACTCATACTTCTGTCATTACAATCCACCAATATCAGTAAATATGCACAATCTCTGCAGAAGTAAAAGTCATCTAAATAATTCCACATTAAAGAGATCTGCAACTAATGAAGAGGTTACTGCTAGCAAACACCTTCATATTTCATTGTTTGATCTACAAATAAAGTGCCTATTTCTCTTGAAGAATAAATTGCCTATGTTACATTAAAAAATGATAAACTAGTAATATTGTAATAGGGAATGGATGGAAAACTGATAACAGGTTCATAGTTATTAGGTATCTCCTCCAAAGGAGGACAGATATTACAAAATGGAATGGATGGCAAATAGTTAACAGGTGCATAGTGACTAGGCATCTACATTCTCAGGACTGCAACATCCACCCCCTGTAAAATACAACACAGTACAGGATCAGCAATCCATCTACATACAGTGGGAGTAGAACCCACAGCATTCTGCATCAAAAGCAAGTATACTACCTGTTGTGCTGCTAACAATGCAAACAGACTTGACATAAGCAGCACTAAACCTCTCTTCCACTGAAGCTCTTGTAAAATCCACTTGGCACTCAACTATATCTCTCAACTTTGTAGTACACAAAATCTGGAAAAAGCCAACATTTATTGGGGGGATAAAGGCATAAAACCAGGGACATGTTTTAAACATTGCTTGTATAATCTTAGAAAGTTGTTAGAATAAAATGTTTTGTGTTACCATGCATCTCCTGAAAGATAGGAAGACTGAAATTAAAAATGATCCTCTAATGTACATTTTGAATGAAAAGCTAGTCTGTGAAACAAAAATCACATTTAGTCTTTCAACTCAAGACAGTAATATATCTCATTACACCATGAAATTATTATGTAAATATAAAGAATAGAGTCTTGATCACTTAACAGTTTCTTGTTCATCTGAGTAATCATTTGTCCTTTTTTATCTTTTTGGCAAGGAACTGCCCTCTTTTACTTGTTACAGCTTTTTAATCCTTTTGCTTATATAGTTTAATGTACATGGTAGTTACTTGGTCTGCTAGCATTTTTTATGTATGCATGTATATGTGTGCATGTGTGTTTCTGTGTGTGTGTGTGTGTGTGTGTGTGTGTGTGTGTGTGTGTGTGTGTGTGTGTGTGTGTGTGTGTGTGTGTGTGTGTGTGTGTGTGTGTAGGTATGAAAATCTATGTGTGCTTATATATGTATATGGTATATATACTGTATGTGTGCATATGGGTATGCATGTCTGTCCATATGTATGTATGTGTGCGAGTGGGTATGCTCATTTGTGTAAGCATGTTTGTGCATGTCTATACATTTGTGTACACATGGGTGGGTATGACTGTGCGTGCATGCATGTGTTTGTGTGAGCATGCACATATGTACATGTCTATAAATTCATGTGCCCATGTGAATATGTGTGTCTTTGTGTGTGTGTGTGTATGTTTATGTGGGTTTGTCTACCTGTACTTGTGCATGTGTGTGTGTGTGTGTGTGTGTGTGTGTGTGTGTGTGTGTGTGTGTGTGTGTGTGTGTGTGTGTGTGTGTATGAAAATCTCTGTGTGATTATGTATGTATATGGTATATACATTTGCGCATGTTGGTATGCATGTTTGTCTATATGTATGCATGTGTGCGAGTGGGTATGCTCATTTGTGTAAGCATGTTTGTGCATGTCTATACATTTGTGTACACATGGGTGTATGTGACTGTGCGTGCATGCATGCGTGTGTGTGTTTGTGTGAGCATGCACATATGTACATGTCTACACATTCATGTGCATATGTGAATATGTGTGTCTTTGTGTGTGTATGTATATGTGGGTTTGTCTACCTGTACTTGTGCATGTGTGTGTGTGTGTGTGTGTGTGTGTGTGTGTGTGTGTGTGTGTGTGTGTGTGTGTGTGTGTGTGTGTGTGTGTGTGTGTGTGAGCATGCACATATGTGCATGCCTATACATTCATGAGCACATGTGAATGTGTGTGTTTTTGTGTGTGTATGTACATGTGGGTTTGTCTACCTGTATTTGTGTGTGTGTGTGTGTGTGTGTGTGTGTGTGTGTGTGTGTGTGTGTGTGTGTGTGTGTTTACATGTGGGTATGTGTGTCTTGTGTGTGGTTATGTGCATCTGCATATATGTAGGTTTACATACCTGTCCTTGTGTGTATATATATGTGTGTGTGTGTGTGTGTGTGTGTGTGTGTGTGTGTGTGTGTGTGTGTGTGTGTGTGTGTGTGTGTGTGTGTGTGTGTGTGCGGGTATGAAAATCTCTGTGTGCTTATGTATGTATATGGTATATATACTGTATGTGTGCATATGGGTATGCATGTCTGTCCATATGTATGCATGTGTGTGAGTGGGTATGCTCATTTGTGTAAGCATGTTTGTACATGTGCATGTCTATACATTTGTGTGCATGAGTGTGCGTGAGTGTGTGTTTGTGTGAGCATGCACATATGTGCATGTCTATACACTCATGTGCACATATGAATGTGTGTGTATCTGTCTGTGTATGTATATATGGGTTTGTCTACCTGTACTTGTGTGTGTGTGTGTGTGTGTGTGTGTGTGTGTGTGTGTGTGTGTGTGTGTGTGTGTGTGTGTGTGTGTGTGTGTATGTGTTTACATGTGGGTATGTGTGTCTGTGTGTGGTTATGTGCATCTGCATATGTGTGGGTTTACGTACCTGTCCTTGTGTGTGTGTGTGTGTGTGTGTGTGTGTGTGTGTGTGTGTGTGTGTGTGTGTGTGTGTGTGTGTGTGTGTGTTTTTGTACACGTTGGTATGCATATCTGTGTGTTTGTGTGTGTGTACATATGTGAGTATGTGTGTGTGTGTGTGTGTGTACATATGTGGGTATGCGTATCGGTGTGTGGGTGTATTTGTGTATATATGTGGGCCTCCCTTTCGGGATCTGTGTCTGTCTGTCTGTGCTTGCATGTGCGTGGGTGCTGGCTGTGGGTCTGTGTTTGTACATTGTAGATTCTTTCTGCATTAATTCATGTATACCTAAATAATTGTTTTCCTCTAAGAAACAATTTTGCAGCCATACTACTATCTTTGAGAACTGTACTGTAGCTCTTTAAACAAACACTTTATGAATATATTCTCCTGGTCCACCAGCATTTTGTTCTAAGTTTCTCCTTTTTTTCTATTTATTGAGCAGCACACTTGGCACAATTCTCACTTTTCAGGGGCAACCTGAGACCACTAACTGGTTGCACGATGTACTCATAGTCCTGTAGTAGATAAATGTGGAAGTAATTAAATTCTGTATCCTTGGCACAGGAAAAAGCTCAGTAACAACACAGAGCATTAGTACCCTGTGTCATCTACTAGGCAACTACCAGATAATTTAATTCATGGTTTATCAAATTCTTTGAGCTTTAATGTGTGTCCTTCATGGGCTTACCATAAATGTATTCACAGATTAATACACAATATCATTAAAGACTATATTTACTGCAAATTCATTATACTCTGACTTACTTATTTGTTAAAGCCTGCATACAAACATTTATACAATGAGTTTCATTTATGTTTTTTATGTTTTTTTCTGCAAGATCAAGTTTTCAGTTGCTTGCTAAGGTAGATTATTATTATTTTAAACTATGACTGCATAACTTGCATTTTAATCATTTTATTGCTACTGGGAGATGCATTATTTTTTTGTCTCGGATGACCAAAGACAAACTTGTTAGTCTGAATCATTTTAGAAATGATAAAGCCATTATGTTTGGTCACACAGAACTATACATGTTGGTGGAAAGTAGCAGTAAAAGAGAAGAGATGGCCTCATATTAAATTACATAACACACACACACACACACACACACACACACACACACACACACACACACACACACACACACACTCCCCTTACTTGGTGAAGCAGCAGCCGAACTCTCACTCGTTGGCAGCAATAAGAAGTTATACTACTTGGTCAAGAAGAAAAATTCCAGCAAAACACTGTATTTAAAATTGTGCGGGCGTTCAGGGAGAGCAGGAAGTCTGACAATGCATGTGCAGACATGATGCAACAGCTGTGTGCGACCGGACCAGCTAAGAGACCATTCATAAAGAAGAACACACTTAAAAAACATTTTTTTAATTAAACTATTAAAGTGCCCCCCCCCCCCCCCGCTACACTACTGGCCTTGCCTCAGTCCTGTCTGTAAAAGCAGTATTTGTGGTACAGAAATGAATGTACTACCAGCCAACCATTATCTACCAAATGTGGCCCTTCACATCTTGTGTCAAGGGCAGCTCCCGCCTTTGCCTCACCCAAGCTGTGCTTCCACTCCATTCAACCAAAAATGTTGATCATGCATATTTCCCCATCTAAAGATGAGCTTAGTGTAATAAGGCAGAAAATGAAACCCAAAACATTACATGATAACCCAGTCAGATGGGGAACCAAACCCACAAAAATTCTCACAATGCAGAAACACGGCCTTAACATCCTGACCTCTTGTCCACTTACATGACAGAATGTGAGCACAAACACAAACATTACATTAAACAGACATGCTGGTACCTTTGAGCAGAGACAGTTACAACAGAATTGGTATTGATATATGAAAAGGTATATATGTTTGGGAATGAATCCTTGTTGCTGTTAATATTAAAAGCAAAACATTCTAAAGCAAGTATACTCACCCTGGCACTCCAGTAGTTGCAACAGTCTTCTCCTGTGTAGCTGCATATTCACTTACATTTCTTCAGGGGCTATAGAGATAAAAAGCACTGTGTACTATATGTGGATGGCAGTTGTAGCTAATGTAAGTGTAGCTAATGTAAGTTCTACTTACAGTACACAGGTTGTTCCTGCTCTTTAACTTCATTATTCCACTGGTCAAGGAGGTCAGGACTGCTGTGCCACATATCAATAATGGTGACATTGCTGTTCCCCTGTACATGGGATGCCAGTTGCATGGGTGACAGCCTGGGCTAAACTATTACAGGCTTTAGTTCATAGGTTCATAGGTTCATAGGTTCATACTAGGCTATCTGCCCAAGGGCATTTATAAGCCTAGCCCATAGTTATGTGGCTTTCGCCACCCCTTTAGTTTGAATAAAAACTATGCCTATCATTTTGCTGTGCCTCTGTCAAGCAGTGACGCTGAAGTAATCCCTGGGGTATATCTGCAATCTCCCATCCATTGGTCAAGATTCCTCTTGAACAAGACCAGAGAGGTGCTCTGCCTCACATGTACCGGGATTTTGTTCCACAGCATAGGGAGTCTCTGGGTGATGAATCTGTCCCTCCAGCACGTTCTATTTATAACCGTGTCAAGGTTTAAGTCTCCGCCCTTGTGGTTCTGAGGGATCTAGATTTTTGAGGTGAAGCATATTCATCAAATCTGGGTTTGACATGGCCTTATATGTCAGGCACAGGTCACCTCTGAGCAAGCGGTATGAGACTGAATAGAGCTGGAGTTCTTTCAGTCGGGCAGCATAAGACATATTTTTGAGACCCTTTATCCTTTTGGTGAGGAACTTTTGGGGCCTTTCAAGCTGCAGCAGGTGTCTGGTCAGATACATTCGAACGGGCATTGTACTCAATCATAGGTCTAATAAGTGATGAGTACAGGGGGACGATGACCTCCCTTGATCTAGATGTGAATCCCTTCATGATCAGGTGGGTGATATAGAAGGTTTTCCTAACTACTTTAGCAACATGAGTGTCAAACGAAAGGCTACTGTCAACCTGGGTCCCCAGATCTCTGATGACTTTTTCTGTGCTCAGTGGATTGCCACCTATATGGTAGCTAGGGGTAGCCTTGTTTTTCCCAAAGGGTATGACTATGCATATTTTGGAGTTTAACTTCCGGCCATGGCTCTGGCACCAGTTATCCATTTCTGTGAGGCCCTTCTGGAGGATATCTGTGTCAGATGTGTTTCGACTATGGCGCCCAGTTTGCAGTCATCTGCAAACTTTGTCAGCCATAACCCTCCTGTGTTTGCTTGTACTTCAGAAAAGTAGATGCCGAACAAGAGTGGACCCAGGACTGAGCCCTGTGGGACACCACTTGTGACAGGCTTTGAGTCTGACATGGCTCCAGCAACTCTGACCCTGTGGGTTCTGTCACTTAGCCAGTTTGCAACCCATCTTGTGATGTATGGGTTTACATTCAAGCTGAAAAGTTTTTCGATGATACCTGAGTGGGGTATTGTGTCGAAGGCCTTTGCCAGGTCGAGGTAGGCTGTATGGACTGCCTTTCCCTCATCAATGGCCTTGGTGACTGTCTCGAAAAAGTCAACCAAGTTTAAGAGGCAGGATCTGCCTTTGACAAAGCCAAACTGAGTTGGATCCAAAGTCTGCAAGTTCCCTATGTCTTTATTTATGAGTTCCATTATGATCCTCTCCATGGCTTTGCAGATAAGGCTTGTCAAGCTAATGGGGGTAATTTCCAGGGTCTGTGGAGGCACCGCCTTATGAAGTGGGACCACAGTCGCCGTGGCGCCACTTTGATCCTGAGGTGAGGCTAAGATTAAACAGCTGTCCTAACTGTGGGTTTAATTCCTCATTGAGTTCATGAAGCACACAGCCGTAGACACCATCCGGTCCCATGGATGCTGTGATTTTTGCCTTAGTGAGGGTAGTTCTCACCTGGGCGTTGGAGATGTTTGGGGGGTACAATCCTCTGAAATAGATATCTCTCCTTTTGGGGAGGGAGAAGTTTGCACTGAACCTGTCAGCCAGTATGTTGGCAATGTGTGTAGGTTCAGTAATTTTCACATCATTTTGAACTAATTCTGAGCATATCTGGGAGTTTCCTCCTAGGTTTCTAACATAGCTAAAGAAGGCCTTATGATTCTCTTTAGAGTCCTTGGCGATTTTTCTCTCAAAATTTGCCTTGGATGATTTTATGAGAGCTCTTAGTTTTTACTTATAATGATCAAAGGTGTCTTACCTTTCAAGGATTTTGCTCTATCTTGTAGTAGCTTCCTCCTTTTGTTGTAGAGCTTGTTTATGGCTGTGGTCCACCAGACTGGACGCTTGCCTTTGGTACAGAGAGTCTTAGTTTTGTTTGGGATTGCCTGATCCATGCAGTCCTGTAGGTGCTGGTAGAAGGCATTTGTAAGTGATTCAGCGGTTTGAGTAATGTTTACCACTGGCTCAGGGGCCTTAAAGGAGACCACACTAGTTTTTAGAAGTGTGAAATCGGCTTTTGAGAAGTTTTTCACTGTGGTCTTTGTTCTTTCAGGTGGGGCGGGATGAGGACCTCCAGCGAGATTAGTTTATGATCTGATCTCACCAGTGAGGGGTATACTTCGGTGTTGAACATTTTGATCCCATGTTCGTGATGATGAGATCAAGTATGTTTTCTCCTCTTGTGGGGATGGTGACTAGTTGTTCCATGGCATTTGAGTTTATGAACTCCAGGAATCTTTGGGTTAGAGTGTTCGGGCTTGAGTAGTGTTCCCAGTCTATATTAGGGTAGTTAAAGTCACCTAGTATGATGGTGTTTGGAGATACATTTATCCCCTCCAATGTTTTCAGGAAGGCCATGTGAGGTTCCTGAGTTTGAGAGGGTGGCCTGTAACATGCTACAAATTGCAGAGCAGTCTTGCCTATGGTTAATTGCACCTGGATGGTCTCCGATGCATCATGCGTTGCCACCAACCTTGAGGTGTGGGTGTCCTTTAGTCTTATACTGAGACCCTTTATAGCCCTTCTGCATGAGCCTCTGCCTGTAATCCTTATGGGGAAGGTACAGAAACATTTTTACTATTCCTTACTCTTTTTCTATTCTCTGCAAGGAGAATAACCCTTTCCTTCTCCAGCCATGATATCTTGCCTTCAGAATCTCAGTGAAAAAATGGCAGAGAATTGGCCTCCAAGGTAGGTCTTGTGTGTCCTATCTGTCACTCACCAACAGACATCAATGGGCATCTCGTTTGCGTGGTGCATGGCAAACACAGAAAATAGAGATAGTGTATTATTATAGTTCACAATGGCACATTATGGTATGAAGCGCAGTAGTCCTCTATCCTTGTATATGCTGTTAAAAAATCAGGCACTACAATGACTTCTTGTACAGATGTTTAAATATGGAATTACAGTTCCCCGTGAAGGTATGGCCTGGGCTGCTCCTCAGCAGTGCTGTCCACAGTGACCCAGGTATGTGCAAGGCGCTGTGAAGACCTGAGCTCAGTGATTAGCAGGTATGTTCATTACAAAAATTGAACAATTCAGAAACAATAAGGTGAGCCCTAATTAGCATAATTACTATACCCACTGCCAAGCTAGGTAAATCCACAATTCATAAGAATGACAGTAGCCGACAGCCTCATGACTCTATGGAAGAAACATGTAGAGCTCATAGTTTGATACCTGGAAAGGTGAATTTCAAAATAAATCATTATTTCAGAAAAAATATCTCTGTTTGTATGAGATAAGTGTTACATTTTACAAGTCCACTCATTTGTAGTGCAGCTGCTTTTAAATGCTGCTCAGCTTATTGACAATAAGATGTATATTTGTCGTTACTTCTAAGTGCATTAGGCAACGTGCGTTGTGAAGGGGATTGCAAGAGTACAGCAACTGCTGGACTGCACACCCTTGAGCATATACTCAGAGTGCAGTTAAATACATTTTACTCTTGTATATATTGTACATCTTACTTGACCAATGGATGGCAAATCACAAAGTCAGTCCTGGGCTGGTGCCCATGTCACTTATGGACAGAGACAGTCTGTAAAAACTGTCAACCCCCCTCCCACTTGCTGACCCTTGTTGTCTTTCTCCTAGGGATAGAAAATTGGGTAAAATCTGGGGAAAACTGGCATTATTCCAGACCCTCCATCTCCATGGGCAGTGGCTCATTGGCCAGTATACTGCTGGCCAGCCCTACCATAACTAAGCTTGGAAAGACATTGTAACCAATATTAATGCTGTTGGTGGTCAGGATCACTGTTATGAAATGGCGCACTGCAGGGTCACTAATGTGATATATGGTGCCCAACAAACAGGACAGCTCCTTGCATGGGAACATGGGCAACAGGTGGGGGACTGTCAAGTGTTGAGTTGAAGGGGTTCCTGGCCTGTCTCAAAGAGAGTGACACCTTTCCAGAGACCCATAGTGTGGTGCTGGATGTTACAGTAAAGCTAGATAGACCCCCAGAGACAATTCCCTACAGATTCCCCAGGTATGTAAGACAGTTTCTGTGTACCAATACCTGTACATTCTCTGTACCCCTTATTCACTATAAAATGTATTAAATATATCTAACTTATGATATACAAGCATATCAGAGATGCAACACCCATGGCCATCAGCACAAGGTAGGCACATAAAGTATTAGTTTTTAATCATGTTTATACTTATAAAACTCAGTTGCATTTATACTTCTAGTCCTGGGTCATACTTACAATAGATATTTTGTGTGTTGGTGTATTCATAGGTCATTCTTTATTCAGCACCAGCATTGTAGAACTGTCCCTGCCTGATGTTGGAAGATCTGCAGCCTCTGATGATGATAGCAGGGATAAAATGGCACAGTCAGGAAGTACAGAGTGTGCGTGTGTGTGTGTGTGTGTGTGTGTGTGTGTGTGTGTGTGTGTGTGCGTGTGTGCGTGTGTGTGTGTGTGTGTGTGTGTGTGTGTGTGTGTGTGTGTGTGTGTGTGTGTGTGTGTGTGTGTGTGTGTGTGTATGTGTGTGCATGTGTTGGACACAGGGAATGTGACCAGTGCATTGCCAACAAATACTATGAACACAGGCTGTTTTCTTGCATGATTGCAGATACCCAGCCAATCCACACCTTACAGGGACAACAGGTTAAAGGGAACACTACTGATAAGGGAAGCATACTGGCCCCTGGTAGACAGATGTTAGAATCTGTCCCTAGCACTCATGGGGTTGAGGGTTGATGTAATGGTTAAGATGCTTACCTCACAGACATAAGGTACAGGGTTAATTCTTATCATTGAAGGGAAATTGGCTAGGCTTAAAATGGCTTGCAAAGGCACCTGTCCTCATACTTACCTATGACCCTATAGACCAAGAGGTCCACACAGTAAGTATTCATGTTGACTTATTAAAGGTAGATTCAGCAAATGTAAAAAATTCAAAAAATGTTCACTGGAACTTCCTTCAACAAACATCAAAGAAAGTTTTTCTTGCAGGGTTGCAAGCCTCCCTTGTACCCCCCCCCCATGTGGGGTGACACCAACCAAACCCCCTGAATTCCCAGGTTGTACAACAGTGGAGAAAGAGGCAAACTCCAGTGTCAACAACTGTCCTTTCAGCAAACTTACTTCTATCATTTCACATTTGCCAAAACTATCTTCGTTGACCTGACACTTTTGCATGGGTAATGGTGCTCACTGGAAACATGGTTGCTGCCCTCCCAAGTTTGGTGCATCAGTCACCATAACCTACAGTATGTGCAAGGCCATAGTGAAGGCACAAACTAGAATCAACACAGCCATGAAGTGATAGTAAGGGTGATGCAGGTTGTGAGTGACAACATATGGAGGTGAAAGTCTCATATTTGTAATTGCTTGGAAAGACCCAATCACACATTGGAACATGCAATGTCTTCTATAGGCTCACAAGCAAGGGGCTAGGGACATCCATGGAACTGGTCATCTGTTACATCCACAGATGCTAGCCAATGTGGCTGTGGATGACCAGAATACCACTCCCACAGTGTTAGAACTTTCATGGTGACATCTGTTGTGGAAGTGTCTACTCCCAGGAGATGTCATCCTTATGATTGTGGCCATCATCTTGATGGAATGTCTCATAGCATCCATCCACAACCCTCTGTTCTTGTTTTTGCACATGGGGTCAGGGTGTCATATCAACAGTGACCATCAACTAGCGCCAATGTTCACACCACTAGCAGAAGTCACTCAAAGTCACACAGCCCACCAGCATCTAGCCATGATCATAGTAAATCCAGTGCAGTTCCTGGTACAGCCAGCCCTCATGGGCAGGGTATGCACATGATACTATACTCTCTGCCATGTATGCCCTGAAACTGTCAAGTAGGCCAAGCCTCAGTGCTGCATCTACTGCTGAGGCTGTGTCCCTGCAGACCTACACTCACAGAAACACAGGCCCCAGTGCATCACACAGCTCCACTAACATCGACTTTCTAGCAAGAAAAGCCTTCCTCCCTCACTGCAGACATTTCACAGAAAAGAACATTGTACTTTCATACTCCTCAGCCTCCACAGTCATATGCTTCGCTGTGAAAGGCATGCATTCATTTGCTCCCTTCTTCACCTGCTGAAATGATTGTAACTGTGCCTTGCCCTTTGTACATTGTTACTTGGATTGCCCGTGTTGAATGCACAGTTTAGCCAGCCTATGCATGGATAAGCACAGCTTGATGTTGTTTTTGCATGCATCATTTTTACTGTAGTGTATTTGTTTTACTCTTGTATGCTATGTTCTGAAGCTTTGTGCATGTCGTTGTTTCTTTGCTAGTGCCACAGCATACTGTACCCCCATCTGTCTGGCATGACAATGTCCTGATTCTGGCTCTTCATCTGACTGTTATGCTGAGAAATGCTACCCCTGAAACTGCCCACCTTGCTGTAACTGCTTCCAATGTATAATAGTATGTGACATTGCACACACAGGCACTATTTTTGCTCATACCAGGGTCATACTGAAAGGCATCACCAGCTGAATCTAGACAGTGTAAGTGTGTCTTCAGCAGCCCAAACATGCTCCATGCTTACTGATGTTTGCAGTTTGGCACTGTTGTACCCATGGTCTGTTTATTTTTTGTGGAATTTGTATGGGTGTCATAAGCCAGGGTTCCAGGGCATGTCTGGCATCATCAACAAGATACACCTACAGGACATTTCTCCTCACAAACTGTTAGCACAGATGTGCCATATGACAGAGTGGTAATAACTGCCTGGATAATCTGCATACATTGTAGATGATACTTTGTGCATTACAGACGATCTGGTGGTTGATGGAGTGATCCCCTTTGTAGCTCATGTACCTGCTTCCCAGTTCACCAGGCAGGACTTTTACTGCAATGTGAGTAGTCTATGGCCCTCAGTAACTCACGGAAACAGTCTGGATCATAGAAGTCCTGCATGGTATTGGCCGTGTTCTCTGGGTGCATGGGAGCCACATACAGTCCCCCACATGCTGAAGCATGGCATTGAGAAACTGATGGAGTATTCTTTCATCAGATGCCAAAGATGCCCCCACTGTCCCGAGTAGGTTGCTCAAAGGTCCCTGCAGTGAATATACATAAAGCAACACATATCTTAGTATCCACTGGTATAGGTATTTCACATCTCCCACAGGGCTGCAGACAAGGCCTACACATCCACAATTTCTTGAATGGTGACCCTCTTTATAAGTTACTGGTCCACAATGCTGGTGTCATGGAGTCCATGAAATGTTGTATGACCCTACACCTCCTGGGGGAGACATTGCACACCACTGGCTATAGCAGCAATAATAAGAGCCTCTTACACATTTACTAAAGATGCAGCAGGATCTAACAGCTATCCATGACTAGACAACCTATGGCAGCTCACCACTGCAGAACTTGTATGGCTGCTGTTATCATCTGTATTGCCTCTATCACTGTATGGTTATGCTTCCTAAAATGGATGCCTGACCAGACCTATATATGGCAGCTCACCACTGCACAACTTGTATGGCTGCTGTTATCATCTGTATTGCCTCTATCACTGTATGGTTATGCTTCCTAAAATGGATGCCTGACCAGACCTATAATCATTTTTAACAATTCAGTTAATCTGAACACGGGCATTCAGCTGAGTTCAATTATACTGCTGATGCATTCCATTCCAAAGAATTTATACATTTCTGAATCACTCTGCCATCTTGCTTTTCCTCATTAGCTTGGAGATGCTAATTATAATAAATTCATTCATTACCATGTCATTATACAGTCATTAGAATATATCACATCCAACTTTGCTATTTTGCCTGGGCATGTCATGCAACTTGTTTTTTTGAGTCACATAAGTGGCCATTCATTGTGCATATTCACTAGTTACCACAATGTGGCAAAGTTTTTTTGAATTCAGCTAAGTATATATTTTAATCACTTTACTCCCCAAATAGTGCAGTACAGCTTGCTTTTGAATTTCTCTACCCAGCTATCTCAATCCTAGCAAAAGATTCCAGGGAAGAGAACATGTTTAATTTGCATTAGCTATGCCCCCTGGACTGGTGCATTTGCATGCATCTTTCTCTAATGAAATCACATGGTACTACAACAATATGCACTGGAACATTCTTACTGCTGTAGCACTACAGAAGTTTTCATTTGTTCCATCTGAACAATCTTGCTGAAAAATAGGACTGTGCAGCGCATTATGTGTTTCTGATTCCAAAACAAAATCAGTAATGAAGATGGTGTTTATAAGAATGAGCTTGCCTGAAGAGATAGCTAACAATAACTATTTTCAATTTATATCAGAGTAAAACAAACATTCGGGAAACAAAACACTGTTAAACACTTTGTCTGCAGCTCACCATCTAGTCACTAATAGCTGGCTGAAAAATATGTTTATAGCTTCATAGGTAAGTACTAGGCTAGATACTCTTATCGGTCATTTTAAGCCCAGACAGTTTCCTTCAAGGGTTGGAATCAAACCCTGCACTTTACATCTGTGAGGTAAGCACCTTAGCCATTATACCAATCCCAACACCACAAATCTTAATGTTATGCCTAAATCATAAAAGTTAATTGTTACACATTTACAGAATGGAAGTATATGAAGGGTTGTGAACCCTCTACCCTCTTCACTGCACTGACATTCTAGTAAACACTTCATTTACAAAATGATCCACAGAAGCATCAAAGGGTCTCACTCGATATGGGGCTCAGACCACAATCCTGAGAATGAGTCTAATTCCCTAATAATCAAAACTGGAAGAATTTTATGGGAAGCCCTCTCCCGACTTAAATATTTTTCCTCAGTTAAAGTGTTCACATCAGATGTGTGTGTGAAGCCTGTCCTACCTAACATTACAGACACACACACACACTCATACCACTTCCACACTGTTGGATTTGAACCACCTACCTATAAAGCTACACAATTGAGAATATACAATATCAACTGCAAGTGCCACGGGAGAAGTCTTTGAGAAGGTGGTACAATCTATGAGCCATGATAGGAGGCCTCAACAACACAAGACATTGTTTCCTGCTTGTTTACCATAATGCCGTACATAAACAACTACCAATCCTATGCCAGCAATGCTGTTCCTTAATAAAAACACATATTTTAAACTGAATTTCCTCAAGCCAGCTGCATGCATTGTAACATGCATTACACAATGTCAGCTTGTAGATGACACACGTCTAAGAATAACTGGGCAGTAAATGCTTGCCAGAGATTATTGAACTGACAATTGTCAACCTGGTCAAGTTGTTTGAGGAAAGGGACTTCACATGTATATGATTGATACAGGACAAAAGGCATGACGGAGGCATTAAATCCAACTAGTATATGTTTAACAAACATTTTGGTCTAGAACCAGTGGTTAGAGAATGGCAGTGCAACAGTCATGATAATAACAAGCTACCCACCATCACGTATACTACATGGATCACAAAGTGATACCCCAAAATGGATGTTTGAGCAGACCTAAGAATAGATGCTTTACATTGTGTTTCCAAAGACAGATGGATAGTTGCACCCAAAAAAGAATGAAAGGGCAGTCCTTTGACCACAACAGGTCATAACAGGAGATGGTAGACTACTTCCAAATCCCATAATGTCATCTTAGCACAGCAACAGGGCATGACCAAGCCATCATTGTGCAGTCTACACAGGACAAGTTATATACGCCTTGTATTCTTTTAGTGAGGAACCTCTGTGGGCATTCCATTTTGTTGGATATGTCTGGTTAGGTACATACCGAATGGGGCATTGAACTCAATGATAGGGCTGATGAATGCTAAATACAGTGGAACAATGACTTCTTTGGACCTAGATGCCATACCTTTGTTTATAATTTGCACAACATAGAATGATTTCCTTACTATTATAGACACATAATTGTCAAAGGCTAGTTTGCTGTCTATGTGTGTTCCCAAGTCCCTGATTACTGGTTCAGCTCTTAAGGGTGGATGACTTCCCGAAGGATGCTATTATGCATTTCATGGCATTTAGTTTTAGTCCATGGTTCTGTCTGTGTTAGACCTTCACAGAGAACATTTGTGTCAGTGGGTGCTTCATTAACAGCTCCTTATGTGCAATCATCTATAAATTTAGTCAGCCAGAGGCCATTGGCATTGGCCTTGACTGCAGAGAAGTAAATGCCAAAAAGGAACAGTCCCAGGACCCATCCCCAAGGACTCCACTTGTGACTGACCTCTTTGTAGAGGTGCATTCCCCAATTCAAACTTCCTGGATCCTGTCTGTGAGCCAGCTGGCTATCCACCAGATGACATAAGGGTTTGTACCTAACCACTTAGGTTTGTTAACAATGCCTGCATGGAGGGTTGTGGGAAATGCCTTGGACAGGTCAGGGTAGGCAGTGTAAACCATTTTGCCCTCATCCATTGCTTTGGTGACTTTCTCAAAGATGTCCACCAGGTTGAGTAGGCATGACCTGCCCTTAATGAAACCAAATTGGGTTGGGTCCAGTGTCTAGAGGTTTTCCATGTCATTATTGATCATTTTCATGATAACTCTTTCCATGATTTTGCATGTGTGACTACTGAGACTTATGGGTCTATAGTTTCTAGGGTCTGTAGATAACCTACCTCTGTGCAGAATGATAAGTGTTGCTGTCCTCCATTCATGAGGCATGAAGCTTGTTTGGAGGCTACAGTTAAACAGCATGTTTCATGCTTTTAGAAGCCATCCTAGGATATTATATGGGCCCATTCATGCAGTGTTTTTGGCCTTAGAGAAAGCCTTAAGGACATGTTCCCTTGTGATAGCAGGAGGAGTTATATTTGCTGGTATTTCTTGAGTGAAGCTTGAAGGGGCGAGAGGGGTAAAGCTGGAACTGAATTTGTCAGCCAGTAGGTTTGCTATATCTTCTGGGCAGTATAGGTGGTTCCATTTACAACGAGCTCTCCACACAGTTCTGTATTGCTTTTGATGTTGAGAACGTAGCTAAAGAATGCCTTGTGGTTGTCCTTGGCCTGGGAGGCCAAATTTACCTTAAATTTGGCTTTGCTAGACATTATATGTGCTCTGAGTTGCTTGCTTAGTTTGATGAGAGTGCTTTTATCTTGCTGGGTGCTGCACCTCCTAATTTTTGCAATGATGTTCTTTCTCCTGTTATACAGCCTGTTGATGCTGTGATTCCACCAGAGTGGCTTGTTTTTTGAGTTAGTTCTGTACTTCACCCTGGTGGGTACAGCTGCCAATATGCAGCTATTAACATGCCTGTATAGGGCTTCTGTAAAAAGTTCTGTGTAGGTAGAAGTGTTATCAGGGTTCATAGGGGCTTGAAATTTTCCAGTTTATCACTTAGTAGCAGGATGTTAGCCTTAGATTACTTCCTGAATATTCCAGGGTTACGTAGGTTCCAGGTTTTAGTTTGCTTTAAAGGAGACCATTTTGTGGTCTGACCTTACCAGAGAAGACATTACACTAGGGGGTGTGCAGTAGTCTCCCATGTTAGTGAAAACCAGATCCAAAATGGTTGCACCCCTTGTTGGTGACAATCTGGTCCAGGGAGTCTGTGTGTACAAAATCCAAGAATCATTGTGCCAGCACATTTGGTGTCTTATATGATTCCCAGTTAATAGTGTGGTAATTACAGTTGTCCATAAATATGGTATTTGGTTGGATGGTGAGTGTTTCCATTAAGTTTAAATAATTGGTATGGGTTTCCTGGATCATAGAGGGGGACCTACAGCTTGCAAGGAAGTTATATTGGATTTTGCTTATGGCGATTTGAATGTGGAGAAGCTCAAGTGCATTGTCCTGTATGACCAGCCTTGAGGTATGTTTATTTTTTATGTAAATCGAGACACGTCCACCTTTAGCCCCTGTCTGTGTAGTAGCTGGTCTAAATATGTGGAAGGCATTATAACCTTACACTGTTGGTGTGCTCTCCATGGCTTTAAACCATGTCTCAGTAATAGTATTCTCTAGTGTGAAGAGAGCTTCTAGGGAGCATAGTTTTTTGCTTAAACCCCTATCATTGAGCAGTAACACCTTTAGATTTTATTGGTTTTGATTTCCTGTGTTGGAAGTACTTTCAGTTTGCTATTGCATATACAAGGCACTATGGGGTAGAATAATGTTATAGATAATATTTGAAAAACTAGAGGGGAGAGGTACAGACCAGCCCTGACAAAACAACATGGTCTGTTGATCACATCATACCTTGCTGACAAATATTGCACCCCCTTAGAATGACACCAGAAATTAAGCCAAGTACTAAAGTCTGTCATCCTTTTTTCATATTGTAGCATCATCCTTGGAAAAGCTGAAATGCTGCTCAGTGCTGGGCTCATACAAGCCTGGGACACATATTCTGAGAGGTCCAAGATGTCTCTCTTCATATAGTCTAGGGAGGCACATCTCAGTTAATTTGCAACCACATGGACTATGACAGTGTGTGTCATAATGCTACTTGTGGTCCAATGACTTCAGTGCATGCATAATGTGGTGAATCCTGACCGCTGATAAGCAACTAGCCATGAGTTTCTCCTTACTCAGCCTGGTGGGAGGGACATCAGTGGTCTCACAATGGAGTCTCCAATGACTAGAATGTTGGATTCTGTGGTGCCTTGACTTATGGGCTTAGAAATAGGGGGCTCCATGAGATGTGGCTATATATGTTGATGCAGGTGTTGTTTTGAAAGAGTGCTTTTGGGGTTACTGAGGGTGTTTGTTATGTGTACTTCATCTAGGTGGTGTTGGGGTTTAGAAAGGTTACATTTAAGTGCCTTAGCATATGTGGATCTATGTGTCTGCTTTGAATTGTATGTGATGGGTGCAGTGACAACCTTATTGACATTAGGAGTGCTTTTATGTGAGAGGTTTGTCTCCAGTGACATTGTGCAAATACATCTCTCACACACCATATCAGTTTGTTTGAGAATTGACTGGTTGCCAGTAAACATGAGGCAATTTTTACATTGCCTCAGAATGCCCATATCCACCAAGCTGGTAATGGAGATAGTGGGAAAGTCATGGAAAAAGACCCTTCTTTATTGATTAGATAATTGGAGTAAGAATATAAAGTAATGTCAATAGTATCCGGTTTGCAACTCTGGGAGCACTGCAAACTAGTTTCCCTGTGTGCAGCTAGGTACTGGTGAAATTTCAATGGTGCTTTACAGGAAAAATATCAACTCAAGGTGTCTGCATCTATGCAGGGCACTGCCAAACACTTGAAGGGAAACTAATAAGTAGAGGCTGGTGAGTTCTGGATAAAGTATTTAGGCAGATATTCTGAAGTTAGAAGCAAATCAGGCAGCACATACTGAAAAAATGAATTAGTTTGTCAAGAATGATGAAAAGAGGGGAGTCACCTGAATGGTTTAATGCATGGTTACTACTAGTGATGGTCTCACACAGCTTCACTGTATTGGGATTCAATGCTCCTTTGCTACTTCTCTCACCAGAAGCAAAACAGTAGCACCAATCCCAAGATGAGAAGCAGGCTACAGCCTATTTGGTGATCCATAGCCTTGTCCCAGATGATGTAAGGGTCTGTAGGCTTGTTGTAGCCTTATACTGGTAGATGCCTTGAATAGCAACCAGACCAATTAGAAAGATTAAGCACAGACACTCACTTCCCAAACCAGGAATCTATGCACGCTACTCCTTCTCTCACCAGTAGCAAAATATAAGCACAAATTCCAAACTGACACATATGAAACAGTTGTTAGGCTATCCAGTGATCAACAGTCCACAGGAAATAAAGTTCCTATGCTCCTTCTGTCACCAAGAGCAAAACAGAAGCACTAATCCCAAGATTATTATTAAGAAGTAGAATGTGGGCTCTCAAGTAATTGGTGTTTAATCATAAGGTGGAAAAATGTGTAATATCCTAAAAGCTGCAGTGTGCACTAATCAGTTAGATATGAAATAGGAATTAACTTAAGCTTTAGCTATCTAAGTGACAAGCCACTAATTTTGAAAGAGCAAGATAGATTGGAAGGGGTGGGGATTTTGTATTCTGTTTCTATGGAATACAGTGGGATGGCCAATAAATTTAAATAGTTGAAGGGAAATGATTTCACAAAATGATAATTTTATCCTTACTCAAAATAGCCAATGAAAGAGGAGAGGGAAGGAGATATATGGTCAAATTAACATAAAGGGCAGGCAACTAGAAAGACAGGTGAGTTTAAAAACACAACAGTGACACGGTCGGAGGGTTGTGAAAAACTTAATTTCTGTGTGACTCACAAGAAACACAACACAGCTGTAGTCTCTTTCCTAATTTAATATATGCAATTAAAATCAGGATACAAGTAAAACACAGTGTAAAGAAAATGAATCACAATATACAAAATAAAAGAAGGCAATAAAGCAACACAAAGTACAAGAAAGCAAAAACAGACTAACCTTTCCCTCACAGCTAGTTGTGGCAGAGTCTGGGTAAATTTTTCTAGTAAGGTCTTAGAATGTTTTATTTTACCCCTTAAACAGAAGGTATAGTTTCTAGTTCCACCCTCAGTTCACAGGTAATTAAATTTAACTGACCTGTTCTAATTCCTGTGTGACTCACAAAAAGGCATACCCCAGGATTCAGCAAGCAGCCGTGAAGGAATAAGTTATTCTTGCATGGCAGGGACCGTTCCTGTTCAGCATGACAGCACCACATGCATATTTATGAAGGCACCCTGCCATGCTCTAAAATGTACATGGTTCCGTGTATGAGCACAGGGGGTGTGTCTGAGAGCAGAGCTCTCAGAATACACATGCCCCCTGCACTCCAGAATTGCCTTTCGGCAAATAAAAATGAGTGGGAATGCTCGTAACACTCCAACCCGTCAGGAAAACAAAAAATATATGTGGTCAAACCTCTCAACTGTACAGATTTTCGCAGAATGCCCAGATGTTTGCCTCATATTTATGGTATATTCCCCTAAAATGTGTACATGTCTGGCAAGTAGCTGAGGATTTAAGTCATTAAATAATGACAAAACATTTGAATTTAAGACTCCACACATCCGTCAGAAAATTCATGCTAATGTAAAACCTATTATTCTATCAACTTTTTAAGTTTGTAAGAGCAATATTTAAAATCCGCCCCTATTTGTCCCCCCATCATTGTAGACTTTGTCCAGATATTTTGCTCTAAGAGATTGAGAGGTATACTACCAAGCCAAAAGTTATTAGGATAATACAGGCAGCATAAGCACTCAGTGCACACTTCCCAATCCATCAGAGTAAGAAATGTGGACAAAGCCAAAAGGGACAATTGTCCCACAAAGCAGAAACCTGTTAAAATAACAGGTTTAGCATTAGCAGGGGTATTCTGAAGGGTATAGATAAAATAACACAACAAAACTTGTTTTTTTAATAAATGCGATAAAGTTTAACCATAGCTGCGTGGGTGTGCCTGTTGCTTAGCTACGCTTAGTCTAACTTAAACAGCATAAGAAGTTAAATAGCAAGAGACATCCAACATAAGCAGTATTGCAATAGTCTAGTGGTTAGAGCGTAAACTTTGAGAACAACCATTCCCAGTTCAATCCACACTGTAATCAATTCACATTTTACATGTGAAAGCAGTACATAAACATTTTTTTAGTATTACCTACTAAATAACATATATTTGTTAACCAGAGTACTGCATTAGGTCCAGATGTGAGGTTTCAGTTTAATAAAGTTGTAAAATCCCCATATAAACACAAGTGCCCCATATAGTATAGTCACACATGAAAAATGTAATGAAAGCGCATTGGGGGATGTCAGGGAAAGTAAACAAATTTATAATCTGTAATGAATGATGAATCAATCCTATACAGCAGATAATCTATAAAATGAAAAATAAACAATGTTAAGCATTGCACAGCTCTGCTAACCAGGTGTAAGCATTGTGTAAATATGACTGCTAAGCAATGAGTAGCCCAGCCAAGTGGATTTGCCCATTGGTAAGCAGTGCTGAACCTGTCCATTTAAGCAATGCCAACCTTAGGTAAGCAGGTTTGCACATAGCTTAGCTTAGCTCAGCATATTCAAAACCATCCAATCATGGCAAAGGGTGAGAAATCAGCCATATTTAAACCCCACAAGGGGGAATACTGCTCAGAACTGGTTGCAGCTTCCCACTGTAGACAGGATGGCAGGAGTTGGAGAGGGATTGCGCTTCCAGGCACAGTGCTGGGGCATACAGGAGTCCAAGGTCATGGTAGGACTCCTGGTAAAAAAACATGATGAGAGACTGCTGCAGGGCCAGTACCAGGGCTCGCAATATAAAGTGGAAGACTGGGACCATCTCACCTATGATCTCAGTAGTGCCACTGGTATCCATAAGACTGGTGGACAGGTCAGGCACCACTATGTTAATTTGAAGCTGAGAAAGAGGGAAGTCTTGGATGAGTGGGTCCAAGAAGCAAGGCAGAGGGGTGATGTCCCAGCAGTGTGTAAGTAGTCATACCATTACTGTTTACTAAAGTCCAGCATGTGTATGTGATGGATAGGTATGCCTAAATATGTCTATTTCCTTTACAGCTGCAGCTGAGCAGGCTGTGAATCAGGAAGCCCATGCAAGTAGGCTGCAAAGACTGCTTCTTGAGGCTGGTGAGTAACAATCCTGCTTGTAGTAGTCATATCAAATAAATATAAAGTAGTAGAAAGTCATCTGGCAGTATAAAAGCTGTTGTATGGGTTGTACTGAATAAACCAGACAATATGACAGTAATAGTCCCATATGGGTCATATTTAAATAAAACTGTAACTGCCTGGCAATAAATCTCTAAATCCTGGACTGGTTGTGTTTACTCTGGTATTGTATGGCATTTATTGTTGCATTCCCTGAATAGTAATGCTGTATTAACCACTGTTACCCACACTGTGCTACATAAAAAATGTCTAGGAATGTCTGTATGTGACTGTTGTAAGTACAAGATCAGATTGTACAACCAAGAGAGACTTAGACAGAAAACACAGAAGAGACAGACAGCAATATCCAATTAGCACACTCTACTGTGACTTAAATTGTATTTTTAGCAGACACAGCCATGGTTTGAATCCTGGGAGTGGTAGTAAGCTGTATGCATAACCATACCTCTTAACTGTACAGATTTTTCAGAATGTCCAGATAATTGTCTCATATTTCTTGCCTGTTCCTCTGTCCCCCTGGCAAATCAGTGGGATGATCTCATAATTGTAGTCATGAAACAATGACATATATTTGACTTTCAGACCTCAAAACCTTCAGAAAATGTATATTAAAACAAATCCTGTCACTCATGCAACTCTCCAACTTTATGACAGCAATATTCAAAGCATGTCCCTATTTGTACTCCCATGTTGTCAAGCTTTGTCCAGAGAGTCTGTGTGCATTAAGAGATTGAGAGGTATGTCCATAATATTAGCTGGAATCTGGGAATATGTGTAGAAACAGTCAGGTAGTGTTAACAAACATTCCCTCCACAGGTCTATTAGATAAGAAAACTGTGCCTGCCAATAAAGATTTAAATTCTGGACTGGTTGTGTTTACTCTGGTATAGTATGGCCTGACATGTAGCATTCAGTAACATCTGATATCAGAATAGTACTGTTGTGTCAACCACTGTTTCTCACACTGTGCTACATTAAATATGTGTAGGAATGCCTGTGTAAGACTGTTGTAATTATAAGGTCAGATTGTAGTGTGTGTGTGTATTGCATTCACACATTGGATCCACACTCTGAACCTCTCACTGCAAAACATCTGACCAAAGGCACTGTTAATGGAGATAAAGGGGCCCAAAATAGGGATCTCTTGTAATTATTGCCATTATCCCTTCCTCCACAGCTGAACAGATCTTCCTTACAGCACAATAACCAGCACTTGCAAGTTTTGAACCCAGGACCCTGCACAACATAGCCACAACAAGTTAACAGTAAGCCATCTCAGCTGTAAGATGTCAGGATGGTATCTCTAACATATCATGCAAAACAGTCAGTCTACCATAGGGAATGTACACTGTGGAAGCAGTAAACATTCCTGTGATACATGTACACACACACACATATATATATATATATATATATATATATATATATATATATATATATGTATATACACACACACACACACACACACACACATATATATATATATATATATATATATATATATACATACATATATATATATATATATATATACATACATATACATATATACATACATATACATATATATATATGTATATACACATACATACACATATAAATATATTAATACTTATAGATATGTATAAGAAGAGCATATATAGAGGGTGCACAGCATATCATACAGCCATTGTTCTGACAGTTGCCACCT
>NC_056727.1:876860572-877016535 GCF_019279795.1 Protopterus annectens
AGCCATGTTATGGGCATGGTATTTGCCATGCACACATTTAACACACCTACCCATAATGCATGCTGTACATGTTCACTTATTGTTGCTGTTAACTGCACTGCATCACAGCGGTCACCATGGTGGCATATCTGAAGGGTATGTAAGATTCCTGCAGTATAACTAACAACCTGTCAGTGCAAGATTTGTGGACAGAGATGAACATAATGGTGGGACAAATGGTCTACAGTAGGGACATGTTTGAAACATTGCCCTTATACAGTGGCTACAACAGTGTATATACCACTATTACAATGGCAACTGTTACAGATCTACACAACAGCATATCACAATACCACATTCTACAACTTTTAAAGCATGTAATGTAATCCTAACATGAGCAATGAATGTTTAATATGGAATCCTATGTTAGGACAACAAATATGGTGAATACATACCTTAACAAACACTGGAAGCATATGTGTGCACACACTCCAAATAACATATTGTGGAAGCAGCTTTTGAAATACTGACAGCATTCACTCTTCTTGAGTATGTACCTTCCATCAAGTAAGGTCCTCAATGTCACATCAAGTAATGGTCTGCTGTCCAAGAAGTATGTCCATGACATTTGCCCATTCACCTGCAACAGAGGCAACCATGGCTTGTACACATCTTACAAACCATGGAATGGATCCCATATCAAAAAGGTAGCACTCAGGAGTAGAAGGCATAGCCTTACTTCACCATTGCATATACCAAGACAAACAGTGCAGACAGTCATGTATGTGACTATGAAGTATGGAGCAACATTAATGTAGAAAATAAACAGATGCCCATCCAAGACAGATGACAACACATGTTGCAAACTGGTCACGGAGGCTACCCAGAAACATGCAGCAACACTGAGGAACTTGCAGGAATGTCTAGCAAGTACTGCCTGCACAGTACCTGTGTCAACAATTGCCTAGACTCTGCATAAGTGTGGCCTATGGGTAAGGGTAATCAGGTGGAACATCATCCAAGGCTCTCTACAGGTAGCATATGCATAACAGCAAGTCTCCCAAAGGCATGTGTTGCAATGTGTAATGGTGTACCGAGACTAATTCTGAAACCTACAGACAGTATTAATAAAGACACATATGCTGTACAAGCAACACCTCACTCCACCTCAGGCCCACCATCCCATCTGTACCTTGCTGGTGCCAGTGTACACCTTTAGGTTTTCTGTTCATTAGCAGGAACTAAGCTGGTAAACAAGGTGTTCTGCATTTGGGACACTGCAAAATGACACTCATGTGTGGCCCATAGTTGTCAAGCATCTGCAGAAAGGCTGAGGATAGGAAGGGGCATCATCCTGAAACACAACAGTGAACTGAAGCATACATCCAAAGCTTGGCTGCATCTGAACACAGTCAAGGTCATGAATTGTGTTAGACATAACCCTGACTCCACAGCAATAGTGAAGGCACTATACGACCGCCAAGGGCTGTGCACATGAGCTGACCTTGCAATCTGGCAGAGCTGGGGGACATTTGTAGGGCGGAGTCACCAAATAATGGCAAGTGAAGATGGGCCATGCTAGTATATCCCTTCCAGGAATAGTGGCTGCTGTAGTTTACTTAACAAGTGCTGCAACAATCCATCATGTTAAGGGTGTGCACACTAATGCAACCCACATATTTTATGCATTTCAATCAGCATCTGCACAACTAACACATTTGTTTGATACTGTATTTGATTGCACAGGTCATATGTCACCCATCAGGTGTGTGTAATGTTAACATATGCAGTACTGTGGCCCCATTGCATATCAGGAAAGATGGTGGCATGTCAATAAGGGTGTGTACAGTCCTCATAGCCACAGTAAGCTTTGAAGGTTGTCAGTGTAATTGGATTTTATTGCTCATACATGCACTGCGGATGATGAGATCTTCAAATCAGAGGTCAGGCATTCAATATTGACATCTGTCCTCATATCATCCCAGGTATGTGTCAGGCAAACACATAGGGGCTGTGAGCAACAGAGCAAACATAACTGCCACACATATAGACATTCAGCAATGGTGTATACACTCATGAGGTATGGTGCACAGTACATGCCAGGGTGCTGAACAGGTGCACAGAAATAATGTGTACATGGGTGCACTGTGTTCCAGGGGAAGGGGCATCATTCTCTGAATCAGTATCCAGAGCTGTGGATGAGGGTAAGGCAAGTCCACACAGCCTATCTGGACCTCGCCAAGGCCTTCAACACCATCTCCCACTGTGTAATCATAAATAAACTTACTAAGCTGGGCATTAATCCCTACGTCACTCAATGGATTGCCAACTGGCTTACTGACAGAACCCAGACTGTAAAAGTAGCTGACTCCAAATCCAGCTCCAGACAAGTGACAAATGGAGTACCTCGGGGTTCAGTCCTGGGACCGCTCTTGTTTGGCATCTACTTCTCTGAAGTACAGGCCAACACTAAGGGACTCTGGCTAACAAAGTTCACAGATGACTGCAAACTGGGAGCCATTATTGAATCCCCAAATGATGTGGATAGTCTACAAAACATGTTCCCGAGGATTATCACATAGGTGGCAGTACACTAAACACCAAAAGTGTGATAAGAGACTTAGGGACACAGGTGGACAGTGGTCTCACCTTCAATAACCACATCACCACAACAGTCAGGAAATCCTTCTATGTGGCACACCTCATCACTAAGGGCTTTTCATCCAGAAAAAAGGAGGTCATTGTCCCACTGTACTCATCCCTCATTAGACCCATTATAGAATACAACGCCCTGTTTGGTATGTACCTATCAAGACATTTGCAATAACTGGAAAGGCTGCAGAAATACCTCACTAAAAGAATCACAGGCCTAAAGGAGATGCCTTATGCTGACCGTCTAAAAAAACTCCAGCCATACTCTGTCACATATCATCTATTCAGAGGCAATCTTTGTTTAACTACAAGGCCATCAACTCCACCCAAGGTACGCGCACGCCGGACAACGTGCATGGCTCCAAAACCAAGTAAACATTCAAAAAACATGAGCCAGCACGTACGGTTCCATCGGACCAACTTTATTAATATCCAGATTCCTTAAATAAAGGAATCTTAATGAATAAACAGCATACCGGTTTCGGCCATGTCATGGCCTTTATCAATGCAGTTCAGAAAAAATAATAAGGAAACCCGACCCCTGGTGGACCATCCTTATATACTCCATATTTAAAGGGATACAAAATCTTATATAATGAACAAATACATTGGAGCAAAACAGCCCATAAATCACATCATATAGCAAAAACTTCAACATAATAAACATATGAACCATGTGCAATACCATCAAAAAATAAAAATAAAAATAAAATGAATAATATAATATAAAAATATTGTACAAAAATTGTGAAATATTAATATACCAAAAAAATAATAAATACATATCTGCCATCACCAAAATGTTAAGGGACTTATATGGTGATCAGGACAACTGGTCAGGACAATTTCTATATATAGAAAACAACCTGTATAGGTTATTTCTATAAAAATATATATATATATATATGTGTCCACCACATTCCTGTTGGAATTATTAATGTGCATAAAAACAAAATCAATAAAGGATATAATAGTCACCATGTGTATGCCCAATATATATATATAAATATATATATATATATATATATATACACACACACTTGACCTACCAAATTCTATTCTAACATATTTAAACCGGGTTTAAATAAACCCCCCAATTGAATTATCCACCTTTGTTCCATTTGATCAAGTTTTTGATGCCATCCGGCTTTAAAACCCCTGTGGAGAGTAATTTTATCTATAACCACAAACCGAAAAATGGCCGAAGAATGCTCCAATGTATGTTTAAATAAAGCATTGGCAACACGTTTGTTTTTAATTGCACTTAAATGTTCCCCTATTCTAAATTTGACAGGTCTAGACGTTTGTCCAACATAGAATGCAGAGCAACTACATGTAACCAAATATACCACCCAGTCTGTGCTGCAATTAGCAAAAACCCTTATTTCAAAAATTCGTGATGTGTTTTTACTAGAAAATTCTTTGGTTTGTTGCAAATGCTGACAAGCAGCACAATGCCCACAAGGATAACACCCCCTTAATCTATCGCCACTTAAGGTTCTTTGTTGTGGTATATTTGTAACATGTCTTTTATAATGTGTGAAATGAGAATTCATATTCCGTCCCCTTCGGTAAAAAAACTGACAGTTTACCGGCAACACCCTACCTAAAACCTCATGTGACAAAAGGATACCCCAATGTTGGTTAATGACATCCCTGAAACAATTAGTATTATTCCCATAGGTAGTCACCAACCTTATCGGTTGAATATCATTTGTTTTATTGCCAATCCTATTGTTGGCTTTATAACATAATAAATCCTGACGTTCCATTTGGGAAGTTTGACCTTCTGCTTTCACAAGTATTTGGGATTCATACCCCCTGGTTAGAAACCTGCGCCTCAAATCCAGACTACATTCCAAATAATCTTCATCAGATGAACAAATACATCTGATTCTCATATATTGAGATTTCGGAATGTTGTGGATGGTGTGGCGTGGATGGTAACTGTTAGCATGTAACAAAGTATTGTATTTGGGAAACTTGCGATATATAGTGGACGATAAAGTATTATCTGCAAGTTTAAAAACTTTAACATCCAAAAATACAATCTCTGAAAGTTCAATATTGGCAGTGAACCGAATACCAAAACCATTGCCATTCAAATAATCCACAAACTGTATTAAACTTTGCTTGTCTCCACGCCACACCATCCAACAATCGTCTAGATATCTCCGCCAGATATCCAGATGTTGTAAAAATTTGTTATGTTGATCATCATATATATATATACCCAGCCTCATAATATCCCATGAACAAATCAGCATATATGGGTGCAAAAGAAGCACCCATCGCAGTGCCCTTAATCTGCCAATAAGCCTTACCTGCGTAATAAAAGATATTCTTTCGTAATACCAGTTCAGTGAGCTTAATCAAAAAATTATTAAAGGCTAAAGAATAGAGCTTGGATTTATATAGCCAAAAAGAAACAGCTAGAATACCCTGATCATGTGGAATATTTGTATATAATGAAGCCACGTCAAGAGTACAAAGTAACCAATGAGATTCTAGTTGAGAATCATTGATTATATTCAAAAATTCGGTGGTGTCCTTAATACGAGACCTGATAAACGGCAACAAAGGTTTCAAATAATGGGTCAAAAAAGCTGACAATGGTTCCGTTAAGGAACCCCTACCTGAAACTATAGGTCTCCCAGGGGGATACAATGGGTCTTTGTGTATTTTAGGTAAAATATACAGATACTGAGAACTGGGCTCATCCACCTTCAGTTGCCCACCCACCTGTGTCGTAATGATACCCTGTTGCACTGATAAATCCAAAAAATCATCAATTTCTCTCTTAAAGGAAAGAGTCGGATCCACATTCAGTGCCATATAAAAACTAGAATCTGCCAGCTGTCGTAGAACTTCCTGATTATATAATGAATAATCCAAAACCACAACTGCTCCTCCTTTATCCGCCATAGTTATAACTATGTCATGATTAATGCTAAGCTCAACCAAAGCTTGTCTTTCTAAAGATGTTAAATTATTTTCGGTAAGACCATACAAATTGGAGAAATGTAACTCCTTCATTACACACTCTCTGAAAATGGACACATGTTTGTTCATGGGAGGGACAAAATTAGATTTCCTAAACTTGAAATCAGAAGATCTTTGAGTATATTCCTGATCTGCAAAAAAGATTTTCAAATTAAGTATTCTACAGAATTCATCAACATCTTGCAATAACTGAGTTTCTGAAACCGAAAATGAGGGTACAAAGAAAGCCCTTTATTCAGCAGTTTTATATGTGTTGGAGAAAGTTCAAAAGAGGAAATGTTATGTATGTTATCATTTATGTCACCATTTGTTGTAACAGGGACTGCAAAGTTATGTTGCGGAATCTGTTCTTATGCTTCTTACCCCCGCCTCCTACCCCTAGCTCTAAAGGGGGCTGTTTCCTTCGCTGCTGGGGACACTTGGAGGAACCTTCCCCATCTGTTAAGGAAGAAGCTTCCTCCTCTGATGTAGTATCAGACATTGATTTATGTTGTCTTAAGATGGACCTTGGTCTTTTCTTATTATTATAACTATTACTAGATCTAAAATCCTGAAATCTAACTGATTTTTGATTTACAAAAGGTTTCCCTTTTTCATAGTCCATCAGATCACGATTAAACTTGTTAATCTTCCTTTTTGTAAGTTGTTTTTCCAATAATGAGAGGTCCTTAGCCAGGTCTGATACTTGCTGTGAATATACCACTTCAGATTTAAATATTTATACCTCCCCACACAAATTTTCAATCTCTGTAAGTTGGCTCTGAATAGTCCTGTCATAATACCTTAGTAAACAATCAACAAATTGCATAGATGATGAATGTTGTGCCTCCGCCCATTCTTTGGAAAGCACACTATCTATATTGGCCACAATGGGTTGTATGCGGACTCTTAGTCCCCTAGGAGTAATATCCTTGACCTTGTAGGCTTTGAAAAGTTTCAAATGCCATACGTTTGTACGTAATGCCTTCATTTGTCTATTAAGCTTAGAAAACATATTGTTGCATTGTGATGGAACATCCAATACTGAATTTGTAGAGTTTGGTCCTGAAATATTGCTTAAACCAAACACCTCCAAATTATCTTGATCGGCCGAGAGGCCCTTTAATAACTCCCCAATGTCCATGATTTCAAATATAAAATACTCCAATATATTAGAATATACGGATCCCAAATATCAGAGTGACCTTGAAAACACCCCACCCCCTGTTAATTCACTTATATAATGTTGTCCATGTTAGGTGTGCTGTATTTAAAAATTATTCAGATAAACTGAACCCTTTAGCTTTCTTACCATAAGTGGCCCAATATACAAGAATAACTCTTCAAAAACCAAGACCTTCGTCTTGATGGGCAATATAATAAAACAAATAATCAAATAATGATATCCGGAAATAATTCCAGAAAAAATATGTTCATTTGGATAAATAATCCAGCTCTAGAAGATATTGCCCTTCAATAGGCCGACATGCGTCTCTGCCAAAACTCCATCATATATTCATATATTGCCACCGTAAGATATAATATTCACCATCTCCCATGGACTAATCAGGATTCTACCTGTTGTAACCATACATCCATCTCAAGCAGTATTGGCTGCCTTCAAGGCCACTCAAAAAGCATAATATCACTAAGGCCCCATCCATTCATACCAATCCGACCCAAAGCCCATTGGGTCTTATACTAATTCCTTACAAAAGGTATATATTTTTTTGTTTGAGGCCATTCACCCATATATACATAATATTATTAGGTATTTTAATAAGCCATCGCAATGCCACAACTGTTTATAAAGGAAACCCTCTGACCCACAAGGCCCAAATAGACACTGAAATTCTCATAATTATAATCGAATGTAAGGTAGGATATCTCCATTCACTGGTTAAATATTAGAAAACCATTGAGGTTGTTTAAAGTGAAATTCAAAATGGACACAATTAACCATAAACGTTTTCCAAAGTTATTAACACATGCCCCTGGAAGTCAAACAAAACATACCCTATCAGTATGTATTGAACACCACTATTATAACCCATGCCTCATATTCTGCAATTCAAGAATGTCCCGTTATTTATTTCCTATCACTATAGTTGTTATTATTTATGCCCATTGCACACAGTCAGACCGTTAGATCCCACTAATGTACATAATCAGACATTTAGATCCCACTAATGTATAACCTCCATGTACACCCACAGATATATGGGCTAAAAAAAGTTATGTATCAATCAAAAAACAAGAAAACAAAAAAAACATCATATAAATTAATAAACAAAAAAATATAATACATTAAACAATGCAAAAAGTCCAATTATTGTCCAATTTGCGTTCCCAATTATGAAATGGGCCCAGCAAAACGTCCAAAAAGTCCATTAACTCAAACGCTCCGTATTCGTGACACTACAGTCCCTCCGGTTATTGAAAATGCAGAATTTGTAGATCCCAGGGCCCAACTGAGATAACAGTCCCGCCACATAAACGGCCCATATATCCAGATAGTTGAGTCTTAAATGCGTTGATTAGTGGCACAAACACAATCCCTTGAAAAATCCAAAAAATATATAAAAATGACCCAATGTCCCAATGTAGACAAAAAAGTACCTCAATTGCGAACCAAACAAAATGGCCGTCAGTACGCCAACAGTTCGCATTAATAAACCTAGAAAAAACCTCTCATCTGAAAAGGTTGATGTGTTGTATCCCCGTAGACACAAACAGTCCATGTAACACCAAGGTAAGGTCTCCCATAAACTTTTAAACTCCAACTCGAACCAAACGAACAGCGGTTCACAAACGTCTAGACCTGTCAAATTTAGAATAGGGGAACATTTAAGTGCAATTAAAAACAAACGTGTTGCCAATGCATTATTTAAACATACCTTGGAGCATTCTTCGGCCATTTTTCGGTTTGTGGTTATAGATAAAATTACTCTCCACAGGGGTTTTAAAGCCGGATGGCATCAAAAACTTGATCAAATGGAACAAAGGTGGATAATTCAATTGGGGGGTTTATTTAAACCCGGTTTAAATATGTTAGAATAGAATTTGGTAGGTCAAGTGTGTGTGTATATATATATATATATATATTTATATATATATATTGGGCATACACATGGTGACTATTATATCCTTTATTGATTTTGTTTTTATGCACATTAATAATTCCAACAGGAATGTGGTGGACATATATATATATATATATTTTTTTATAGAAATAACCTATACAGGTTGTTTTCTATATATAGAAATTGTCCTGACCAGTTGTCCTGATCACCATATAAGTCCCTTAACATTTTGGTGATGGCAGATATGTATTTGTTATTATTTTTTTGGTATATTAATATTTCACAATTTTTGTACAATATTTTTATATTATATTATTCATTTTATTTTTATTTTTATTTTTTGATGGTATTGCACATGGTTCATATGTTTATTATGTTGAAGTTTTTGCTATATGATGTGATTTATGGGCTGTTTTGCTCCAATGTATTTGTTCATTATATAAGATTTTGTATCCCTTTAAATATGGAGTATATAAGGATGGTCCACCAGGGGTCGGGTTTCCTTATTATTTTTTCTGAACTGCATTGATAAAGGCCATGACATGGCCGAAACCGGTATGCTGTTTATTCATTAAGATTCCTTTATTTAAGGAATCTGGATATTAATAAAGTTGGTCCGATGGAACCGTACGTGCTGGCTCATGTTTTTTGAATGTTAACTACAAGGCCATGTCAAACCCAGAGCTGTTGGACATGCTACACTTAAAGAAATCCCAATCCCTCAGAGCCACACACTCCAGAGATCTAAACCTTGTCATCACAATGAACAAAGTATGCTGGAGGGATAGGCTCCTGACCCAGAGACTCCCCAGACTCTGGAATAGACTGCCCATACATGTCAAGCAGAGAACCTCTTTGGTCCTCTTCAAAAGGAACCTTGACGATTGGATGGGAGATAGGAAATTCACCCTGGGGATCACGTCAGTTGCCCTATTAGACAGGGGTCCAGGGAAGTAAATATTGTGGGAAGAAATAGCCAGGGAATTGTTATGGCTAGGCTTGTATAGGACCTAGGGCCGATAGCCTAGTAGCAACCTATGAACCTACTAACACAACTCATGCATCACAAAGATGTATTTGGCAACAGGGATTGAGTATAGCTGCAGTGCATGCTGTTGAGTGCCATGTATCATGCATGTTGACAGTTGGGTAATGAGAGGTCTGTGTAATATCTTTGTGCCACCTCACCTGTCAGTGTGTGTGTTTGTGAGTGTGTGTGTGTGTGTGTGTGTGTGTGTGTGTGTGTGTGTGTGTGTGTGTGTGTGTGTGTGTGTGTGTGTGTGTGTGTGTGTGTATCTGTGAGTGTGTGCAGAGGTAAGCAATGACACACATGTCTTAAATTATGTTTTTTATTTTCCCCTCACAAGTGGTGAGGTGGTTCAGGGTTCCTGCCGCAAGCAAACTGATGTTGGTTTCCATACAGACTCTGACAATGATGATAAGTATGGTGAAGCACAGGTGGGGTTGTCAGGGGCTGAAGCTGTGCCATTGGTTGACATCCCACTGTTATCTACCCCATCTCTGCACACAGTCACATTGCCTATACATACCCTATCACCAGTGGCCATAGATGAGGGACAGTTGACGAGTGGTGGCATAGGACAGGACAGTGTGGTGACTATGGCAAGTGTGTCTGTACACAGCAGCCATAGATGGATAACCGGTGAGGTACCACACAGGCAGATGTTCAGGGATGCTCATAGGAGGGCTGCTGGCCATCCTGCCCCTGGCAGAAGTGCAACAGCAGGTGTCACCAGATGCATGTTTCAGGCCATCATGGAGGCACAGGCAGGTAAGGAACATTATCCAGAGTCTGAGACTCCAGAGGGCTACTCATTCTGCTGTTATTGACAACATCTGTGATCTTGCAGGTGCCCACCATTATTTTTGTAGAGGTATTGGATAGACGGTTGGGTGAGATGGTGGCAATCCTCGACCGTGCAATGTCTGTGTTAGAGCATATGGTGGGAGTAGGGTGACAGCCATGTGGACGTAGGTCAGCAACACCAATAGGGTGAGGTCTATGTGGGTGTGCAACAAGTCACAGCCACTCCCGTAGTGACAGTACCAGCACCAGCACTGGAGGGGGGGGTGCTGTCCACACCACAACTCAGCAGGCCATGTGCACGTGGTCCTGGCTGGTCCCAGCAGGGACCTGGATCCAGCGGACATTTGTCATCATCAGGGGAGAGTACCATATCTGGGCTTGTACCTCGTAGTGCCAATGGAACCCCTGGCAAACACAATTTCCGTGTCCATGGCCAGAGACAGAGGACTGCACACCCTTCCATGTACGATCTGCAGCTTTCCAACAAACCCCTATATAGGGCAGTCACATGGCAAAACTGTGTGCAGACATACGCACACACACAAACACACACACACACATCACCAACACAGCTAGGGCACCTCCATACCTACACACACAACATCTGCACAGCCCAGTTGATAACGAAACCCCCTAACACACACACACATGATGTCACCCAAATGGCTCAGCCTAGGTCTCTGGCAATCCCACAACACACCCTGTGCATATGATGATACCTGTGCCACATCCCTGTCATCCATACCATCAATGCAGGGACAGGCTAATATGGTTCTGATGCTCAGGGTGAATGCACTAATGTGTACCAATGTAATACTGTGTAACATGCTTTCAGCTGTAAAGTTTAATGCTTACATGTCAAGATGTGTAGCTGTCCAGCCATGATGCATTATAGCTGTTATTAATACTGACTGAGTGTGTTCTCCATAATGTATTCAGTTTGTGTTGTAGGTGTCTATGTGTCAGCAGGATGTTGGTCTGCTGTTGTTTCCTACAAGGGGTATGGCACTGTGGTGACACCTTGACTGTGCCATATCCTGGGTACAGCTGAGCACAAGTCATAGGTCTGTATAACAGTTACTCCATGTGCCACATGCCTGATAGGTCTGAGGGGTGTATACAGGTGAGTGCATTGTGGCTGATGTCAGCAGCCCTTCTACAGTAAACAATGGTAAGTGTACTGGGTGGTACACACCACATGTTTGTGTATAACACACACACACACACACACAGGCTTTGGTGTTGATGCAATACACAGAGAATACTGTACACATGGATGTACTTAATTTTGCAGTGAACCCATTTTAGCCTATGTAATTCCACCAAGACAAAACAGGCAAAACATCACATCAGTAAATAATCAGTCTGCTAGTTTAATGTCATTGACGATGGTACTGGCAGGGTATATGTCCTCTTCCCCAATGTAGTACAATCCTGGAGTTGGTAAACATAGGTGTGCTGGTGTGGGTAGCACAGTCCTTCACTTTGGAGGGCATGGGGTGGTGTAGAACCACACATAGTGTGATTGACAACTACTTAACCTGTTAACATAAACTGTACAGTATTACAGCAGACTAAGCGGGGGGATACACACAACAATAACCCCAATGACGGTGTCTGTGCCCACAACATCCATACCCAACTATATATATATATATATATATATATATATATATATATATATATATATATATATATATACAGGTATACAGTGGGGAAGAAGGCATTTACACATCTACTACTAGTTTGGATAGAATGAATTTCCACAAGATGATTCCTTTGAAATGTTAGCATTTGTCAGTCAGTTCTCCAACAGATGACCTCCTGGGACATGTATTTTCTGCAAACTGAAGTAGATCCCTTCACATACACACACACTTACTTGGCAACACTGAGAGTAGAACGCCTACCTAGGTACTTATTGCTACTAATGTGTTTGGCCTTAATTGCACACACCACACATATTTTAGGATGAGGTGTGCCCCAAGTTTCTTGTTAAGTGAAGAACATCACCAGGCCTTGTACAGTATGATAATGGGGATGTACTGGGTATTAATGAACAATACATAGTATGACACACTGTCATATACACATTGACAAACACATAACAGTCATAGACACATCTGAGAGACCTGTGTTTATCGGTGCTAACTACCTTGTCAGTGAGTCCATTCTGTTACAGATAATTTGCACACAGCACATGCATCATTGGGCTGGATAGTGTAATCAATTACCTGTATGGTTTATGATGACAGTGGTCCTCATACAGTGGACCTTGGGACATGCACTGGGGGTACCATGGTGTAAAGACAGTATACCAAGCACTCACACCCCACATTGGATATTTTACTCACTGAAATCCATGATAATACTCTGACATACCCACAATCGCACATTGACCAAGACTGTAATACAACCCCTTGTCTATCTCATCAGTGCTACTACAGGGATATGCGTTTATTGCACATGCCACAGGGATAGTAGGGTGATGGTTTGTCATGGCTCTCCTAATGTCAGCAACATCACTATCCCTTATACTGTATGGCAAGGTGTATTGTATTTGGAGAATGTGGCATCAGAATGCTGTATCCTACAAATATACACACTTGCACACATACACACACTTGCCAAGACTCATAGGGTAACCCATGCCTATCTACCCATTTGTACAACAGTGTTGTGCTGGTACTGCAAGCTCCAGGTAGCTCATAGGGTGAAGAGTGTAAAAAGATACATTTAATGTCCATTACAGCAGCAGCCATTTCTAACTATGGCAATGGGGGGGTGTAATGGGTGAGAAGGCCCTCAGGGTATTATCAACTACAAGTTTACAAACACACAGACACTGTTATTCTCAGTAATGCAGTTTTTCTCCTGGACCTCCTCTAATATTAAACTTGAAACCTACATTATGGGAGATGTAAATATTGACTGGCAAAAATCATTGACTCTAATCCCACCATGTCAATCAATCTCTTCAACTTCACTCAACTCATTATCTCCATTACTAGGCCCAACAAAACCAACCACCCAGGCTCCATCTTAGACTGGATCCTGGTATCTCACCCTAACAGAATCACAAAATCTAGTGTCACTCCCGAACCATTAGGAGACCACCTCCCTGCCTTCACTCATAGAGCTACACCCTCTTCCTCACATTCCCACCAACTCTTACATACTCGTAACCTTACTAACGTTAACCCTTCTACCCTGTCTGACTCCCTTAAGTTCACTAACTGGAACACACTAAAAACCCTACCTCTAGACGAAGCTGTTGACTATTTCAACTCAACATTCTTAACTGTCCTAAACTCCCTAGCTCCAATAAGAACAAAAAGAGTTAAAGCCAAGACTGCCCCATGGCTAACCAAAGAAACCAAGAAAATTATGCAACAGAGACAAAACCTGGAAAAGCTATCTCCAACATAAACAGCCTGTATTTTTACTTAAATACAAACAGCTGCAAAACATAGCCAAAAAGCAAGTTATTAAAGATAAAAATTCCTACTACACCCATCTCCAAATAAATCATGCAAAAAAACCCAAACAGTTCTGGAACTCTATTAATTCCCTTCTCAAGCCTGGTACAAAAAACAACCTGTGTCCTGATACTAGCAAATCTGACCAAGAAAATGCCAAACTATTCAACACCTTCTTCACCTCTTCTATTGCTGAGCTAACCAAAACCTTCCCCAACAACAACCCCCTACTCCCCTCTGCCCAAGCTTCCTCCTCCTCTTTTCCCACACCCCCTACTTTTGAACTTAAACCTGTATCCACCTACCTTATAAAAAAAACTTCTCTCCAAACTTAAACCTTGCACCAATGCCCCCGACAGCATTCCTTCCTCCTTCTTAAAAATTTCCTCAGACGGTACTGCTCTTCCTATCAGCATCCTGATAAATAGATCACTACTTGAGTCCTATGTACCCAAACTATGGCATTCTGCTTTTATTCTTCCACTCCACAAGGGTGGCAAAAACTGTAATGTCTCCAATTTCCGCCCTATAGCCATCCTCTCACCAATCTCTAAACTTCTTGAAAAATGCATACACCTGCAGCTCATGCCATTCCTGACCGAACACCAGCTCTCCTACCCAACACGGCTTCCACCCTGGACACAATACCAACACAGCCCTTCTCTCCTTTTTACACTCTGTCAAGTTAGCTTGAGACTCTGGTAACATAATTTCGTCTGTTCTGCTAGACTTACCTAAAGCTTTCGATACCATCTCCCACACCCATCTACTAAACCATATATCTAATCTTAACATCTCCCAAAAAACTCTTTTCTGGTTCTCCAGCTATCTTTTAGACAGGCCCCAAGCTGTGAAATGGGGACAAGCCTCCTCCACCTTCCTTCCCACCCCCACAGGAGTACCCCAAGGTTCCATACTTGGCCCTTTGCTATTTAACATCTTTATTAATGATTTCCACAAAGCCATTCCTAATACCAAAATTGTCCAATACGCAGATGATTCTACTTTGATCTGCTGTGCCTCCAACCTAACAGATCTCCAGTCTATAACTCAAACTACCTTCTCAACCACTGAAAACTGGATGCACCAAAACCACTTCTCACTTAATGCTAACAAAACTAAGATTCTTCTGTTCGATCCCTCAAAATCCACTCCCACTGATTAAAAACTCATTTCAAATTACCAGCCTTAACAACTCCATTATCGACATCGTTCCCTCTGCCAAATTCCTGGGGGTCATCATCGATGAACATTTAAAATTCAATACCCACATCCAACTTAACATCAAGAAAACCCACATAAAACTCAGCCTACTGTACAGAAACAACCACTTCCTCTCTGCCTCTACTAGACATACTTTGGCCACTACCTATCTCCTCCCCTCTCTTTTGTATGGTGCTCCTCTGCTTACTAATTTATCTTCCACCCTCACCTCCAAACTGGAAGTATGCTATAATAAAATCTCCAGATTCGCTACCAAGGCAAAATCCTTCTCTCATCACTGCACTTCCCTTCAATCTTTAAATTGGCTTGAACTCCCCAGTCAACTTGACTTCCTCCAAATTGTCACAGCCCACAAATTATTATTTCAACCTACTAGCTGCCCCGCACTATCTAATATTCTACAACCATATACCCCCCCTCAGACCCCTTAGATCTACTCAACAAAACCTTATAACCATCCATAAACCCAAGCGCCCAGCTGGTCAGCTTCTACTCTCCTTTTCCCTAGCTAAAAAATGGAATGCCCTGCCCTCTACACTGAGGACCTGTGACAACCTAAACACCTTCAAAACACAACTTCATTCTTACCTGTTTCTTCACAGAAAATGTAACTCTACTCTTCATCCCATACCTCCCAAGCTCTCCTCCTCCTTCTCTCCTGGCTAACCTTCATACCTTTCTAACTTCTCTCATAGACCTAGATTATAAATGTAACTAATATTAACATCCAGCCATTATGCTCTATGCCTCCCGTTCTCCTGGACAATTCATTAATATCCTTGTTGTTTTAGTGAATGATACCTGTTTGACTGCAATACTACCTGTTGATTGTAATACTACCTATTGATTGTAATGCAAATATTTTTTCTTTGTAATTCATTATTATGTGATGTAACTTTGTATTGTGGAGCTTTTCTTCCTGGGCCCCCACAGAAAACGGGCTCTCGAGACCAGTGGACCTCCCCGGTCACCAAACCGGAATAAATAAATAAATAAATAAAATAATGCACAATGACACATTTGTCAGTACCAGGGTCCATAAGTGCAGGTGTTCCTAGGTGTGTACCAGGATATTGTCCATGGAGAGATGAGAAGAGTAGGGGATGTGGGTACAGTGGTATCATGCCACCTGACATTTGTCAGCAGGCCATCTATTAACTGATGCCATGTGAGTGATCAGGGTTGCCAGATGTCCCTATTTGGGTGGGACTGTCCCGAGATCAGCAGCCTGATCCTGAGTCCCGCCCTGCCGGTTTAAATCCCTGGCAGCCTCCGCTTTGTTTTTTTTTTTTTTTTGATTGGCCCATATACCGGCATACGGGCCAATCAAAAATTGCTAAGCATGGAGCTTCTTATGTTTAATGTGGAAGTTCCGCATTAAATGAAGCTCCGTGTTTTTTAGTCTAATTAATTTTAATAACTAATTTTTTTTAGTCCCTACTTGGCCAGTCGGAAATCTGACAACCCTGTGAGTGATCATTTGGTTGTCTCTTGCAGAGGGCCAGTGATGTGCTCAAGTTGACATGTATGCAACATATATTACATAACATGGCCAGTGTCTGGGTTGGAGACCCATAACCAAGCATGTTTTGTTGACTGTGGTAGTCTAGTTGAGGTATCCATGGCATGTGGTGCATACACGGTGGAGTTTCCTAGCTGTGGCATTCATAACAGAGCTGGCCAGACATATCAGTGTCAGTCAAGCATAGAATGCCTGTAAGCAGCCAAGATGGAAACCTGACATCTGCACATCTACACAGAGGACAGACAGAAATCAGCTAGCCAAAATATTATGCATTAGGATGAATCTTTTGACAGATAGACGCCTGACACTGATAGGTATGCCATTACTAAATGACAGCAGCTCTCAATGACATGTCCTATATGCATAGTAGTCTACAGTTAATATCCACATATCAGATCAATATCCAGTAGCAAATACTTAATAACATACAGCTCACAGACCAAGAACACGATAGTCAGTACTCAGAGTCCAGCTTTGCATGTAGGGGTGTATAGTTCCAGTACTACAATCTGCAATCTACTCTTACTTAGGAAAGCAATGTTAACAGTTGTTTTACATTAAGAAGGTTTGTGGTCTGCACTCTTGTGGCAGGACAGGTAGTTTACATCCTTCTAATATGGGAACTGCTGATTGAAGGCTCAGTGTCTGTTATTCTAAAAGTGTATTAGTTCTGTTTTAAGCACTTGGGCTTCAGGCCAGTTATTTTACATTAAGAAGGTTCGTGGTCTGCACTCTTGTGGGAGGAGAGGCTGGAGTCTGCCCTTCTCAGCTGGGAATTTCTGGTTAAAGGCTTATAGTGCCTGCATATTTGAACTGTTTCTTACTGAAGTTGGTGCACCTTGTTTGCTGTAGCATAGACTACATCCAGGCCTGCTGAATCTAGCTTTGTTTGTATAACTTGAGCACTAATCCAGGCCTTCTTTTTTGGAGAAGGTTCCCCTGCACCCCAGTGGCAGGAGTGTGCAGTTAGAACTTGTCTGATTGAAGACTACAGGAACAGGGCTCAGTTTTGAGATTTTTTTTACTGGTTAATTGAGTAATTTGTTTAAAAGCCTTTTCTGATTGGTTGTAGTCATCTAAAGCTGTTTTAAGTGTATTTTTCCTGTTTTTGCCTTATCTTTTCAAAATTTTTTTCCTTGTTTCCCACCTTTCTAAGCTAGTATAGTCCAGTTTTCAGGCTAGTGCTGAATTCAGGGCTGTGTTAAAAATTTCTTAGTTGCCCATACCTTACTTGGATAGAGGGAGATTTCTCTTTTCACCTGTGAGAGAGGGAGCTTTGAGCAGCCATCTGTCCCTGGAGGTGTGGTTCCAGCTCAGAAGTTAGTAGTTTATAGGCCATTTTGGGCTAATTTCTATCTCTTTCATTTCCCTGCTGTAAAAAACGCATTTGCATGGTTTTACACATCTGGGCAGTGCCGGTTAGCTAGGGCTAAATTTATCCCGGCTCCACCAAGTCTCCTCTTCAGTTTTTCCCCTGAAAGTAATCTAACTCTCAACCTAGGCACTTAAAAAGCATCCTACAGTCCAGCACTTGCTCAGACCTAATAGCAAGCACTAATATACCCTGACACTTGATTGCCCAGCAGGGCAAGGCTCATTATTCACCCCTCACCAACCAAGAGACTAAGCAGCTCACCCTACTATTCAAGCATGACCATAGGGCAACTTCAGGTATACTCTCCAGTCCAGCTGGTGAACCTTGGTATCCTGAGGCAATGTTACAACTGCCTCATGTACACAGACAACCCTCTCCTCCTACCACAAAACATTAGCATATGCAAGAGATGCAATTATATAGCTAAACTGGAGGCTAAGCTCTCTCCACCCAAGACTGGAACAGGCAGTCATGAGGAGAAGGTTAGCACTTGCACCACACTTCCAGCCTCACATAGACATGCTAAACCAGCACTGGCAGAAAATACACATAAATACACAAAATCATACTTGGAGGCTCTAAATAAAAACCTGCAAAAGTATCACAGATCTCCAAAGCAGACACCCAAAAAAACCTGCACCTCCCATCACAAACCAGACAACACATAAAACACAAAATCAGTGTGCCGCACAATCACAGCCCTTAAGGCGAAATAACATACCTAACACACTAGTAATTGGTGACTCTATAGTCAGGCACACTGATGTCCCACTCACTAGGCTAGACAAGGAGAAGGTTACTGTTAGCTGCATGGTGGGAGCCAGAATCCGCCACATAACACAAGCACTCAGGTCACTCCAGAACAAGTACAAATATGACTCTGTCATTGATCATGTTGGAGAGAATGACCTGAGACACACCTCCCTGGACTACATGAAAAGAGACATGGAAGAGCTCTCTGATCATGTAGCCCAGGCGGGTATGACCCTGACCCTGAGTAGCATCCTGCCCTCACCAAGAATGATACCACAGTATAAAGAAAAAAATGATCAATTTCAACAATTGGCTAAGCTTCTGGTGTCATTCAAAGGGGATCCAGTGTCTGTCAGCCTGGGATGACATGCTCGACAAACCTCATTGCTTTGCAAGAGACGGTTTGCACCTGTCACCCCTAGGCTTTTGAATACTTGCCAAGGCTATTGCTGCCCCCATAGTGCCATTTTTAGGAAAAGCTCAAAAGTCAAACCCACCTCCGTAAACAGCATAAATAAAAAAATGAGGGTTATGCTACTCAACGCCAGGAGTTTAAATCTCAAAATGCAAGCGCTTGAAGCACTCCTCAGCATGGAGAATGTCGACATCTGTGCAGTAACTGAAACCTGGTTCAAGGCTCCACAGAGCACCCCAGCACTACTGGGCTACAACTCATACCACACATTTCGGCCACAGAACATGGACCGAAACACAAAAGGAGGGGGTGTATCCATATTCATCAAGGATACCTACACCTCCAGGTTAGTGGTGCAGTATGATACCTCCGAGATCATCCATGTGCAACTAACATCAGGCAATTGTGCAATGTAAATTGTGGCCTGCTACAGATCACCCTCCATGACCCAGGACCACCACTCCGCCTTTCTGGAGACACTGGAAAACATGAAGGTCCTACCAAACACCCTGATATTGGGCAATTTCAATTACCCTACCATTAACTGGGAAAACTACTCAAGTACAAACTCCCAGGTCCAGTGCTTCCTGGAATTTATCAACTCAAATGCCCTGGATCAGCTGGTAAACTCCCCTACCAGAGGTGAAAACATATTGGATCTGGTCATCACCAACATGGGCGACAGGTGTTCCACACCGGAGGTCAACCCGTCACTGGTTAGATCAGACCATAAACTAATCACTCTGGATGTCCACACCACATCACCACCTCCAACCAAGGAAACCACAGTGAAAAACTTTTCTATAGCAAACTTCACCTTACTTAAGACATAGGTGGTATGTTTCACAGCCCCCACGCTAAAGGATAACCGTGTCCAAGATGCAGAAACCTTTACAAATGCACTCTATGAGCACCTACAAGGATGCATGGATCGTGCCATCCCTAGCAAAACCAAGACTCACTCCCCTAAGAGAAGGAAACCAGTCTGGTGGACCCCTGCCATAAACAGGCTATACAATAGAAGGAGGAAACTAGTTCAGAAAAAAAAGCAAATCCCATGAAGGAAAGACATCCCTGATCAGTATCAGTAAGAAACTAAGGTCCCTCATAAAATCCTCCAAGGCTAACTTTGAAAGAAAAATAGCCAAGGATTCGAAAGATAACCACAAAGCCTTCTTTAGCTGTGTCAAGAATCTAAGCGGCAACTCGCAGATATGCTCTGAGCTAGTGCAAAATAGCACAAAATATACTGAGCCCACTGATATTGCCAACATCCTGGCAGATAGATTCAGTGCAAACTTCACCCCCCTCTCACCCCCAAAAGGACCCACAACACTACCAAAAAAGTGTAGTGTCCTGGAAATCACAGACACACAGGTGAAAACAGCCCTTTCAAAAGCCAAAAGCACAGCATCAGTGAGGCCTGATGGTGTCCCAAGCTGCGTCTTGCACGAACTACAGAACGAACTAACCCCCACCTAAACACGCTGTTCAACCTCAGCCTCTCCACAGGCTATGTGCCCATAGAATGGCACACAGCAATGGTTATTCTGCTCCACAAAGGAGGGGCCACAACTGACCCTGGTAACTATCACCCCATAAGCCTGGTCTGCAAGGCTATGGAGCGCATCATCATGGAACTCATTAATAAAGACACTAGGAACCTCCAAATACTTGACCTGACCCACTTCAGCTTTGTTAAGGGCAGATCATGCCTACTAAACCTGTTTGACTTCTTTGAGGCAGTCAACAAGGCCATAAATGAGGGGAAGGTAGCTCACACAGCCTACCTTGACCTTGCCAAGGCTTTTGACACCATTCCCCACTCGGGAATTATAGAAAAACTCACCAGCCTGAACATAAACCCCTACGTCACAAGATGGGTTTCCAACTGGCTTACAGATAGAACTCACACGGTAAGAATAGCGGGCTCCAAGTCTGACTAAACCAGTCACAAGTGGTGTCCCACAAGGCTTGGTCCTGGGACCCCCTACTGTTCGGCATATACTTCTCAGAAGTACAGGCAAGCACAGGATGACTATGGCTAACCAAGTTTGCCGATGACTGCAAACTGGGAGCCATAATTAACTATCCCGCTGACACAGACATTCTCCAAAAGGGCCTTACTGAGACAGACACCTGGTGTCAAAGTCATGGTCTCAAGCTAAATGTCAAATAATGCATAGTCATCCCATTTGGGAAAAACAAAACACCCATGAATTAACACATAGTTGGCAGTCCCTTTAATACAGAAGAGGTAATAAGAGATCTGGGGACCCAGGTAAATAGTAATCTCTCCTTTGACAATCATATAGCCAAAGTAGTTAGGAAATCCTTCTATGTAACCCATCTAATTACTAAAGGGTTTGCATCTAGAAATAAAGATGTTATAGTGCCCTCTACTCGTCACTCATCAGACCCATCATAGAGTACAATGCCCCATTTAGATTGTACCTCACAAGACACTTCCAACAGCTGGAAAAAACACAAAAGTACCTCACCAAGAGGATTACTGGCCTCAAACATATGTCCTATGCAGCCCGACTGGAAAAACTCCAGATGTACTCAGTCACATATCGCTTGCTCAGAAGTGATCTCTGCCTAACTTACAAAGCCATGTCCAACTCAGAATTGATGGATATGCTCCACCTAAACAATTCAAAGTCACTGCGAGCCACTCACTCTAGTGAGCTAAACCTTGCCACAACAATAAATAGAACATGCTGGAGGGATAGATTCCTGTCACAGAGACTCCCCATGCTTTGGAACAAAATTCCTAACTACATTAGGCAGATCCTCTCACTAACACTCTTCAAGAGACACCCTGATGAGTGGATGGGTAAAAGAAAATACACCTCTGGGATAACTTCATTGGCTCTTTTTGACAGAGGCTCAGTTAATTAATCAATGGGGTGGCGAAAGCTGACACACTCTGGCTAGCCTTATAAATGCCTTTGGGCAGATAGCCTAGTACCTACCTATGAACCTACCTATGAGCAGTAGTAACATAATGATACAATACATGCAAGTGTGACTGCATATAACCTAGGATACTACCCATGTATGAAGCACATACAAATGGAAAAGATTGTTGTACTAGCCATATATACTCAGGTGTCCCATACAGTATACTCACAACCCTTGCTACTATAATGACAGCACATAGACGCATGTTATGTACATGGAATTAAATACACTTATCAAAGATGTCATTACCCTGCTATTTCATCAGACTGGAATGTGATCCCTGGTTATCAGGGCTGAGCCATTGCTAGCAGGTGTAAGCATTGCTTAAATATAAATGCTAAGCAGACTTGCGCATTGGTAAGCAAAGCCTACACGGTGTAAGCGCCTATTCATTTAACAGTACGTTAGCATCGCTTTCCATTGCACAAACCAGCGCAAACCCACTTAAAGCTGTTCAAAACTGCCTTAACCACTCTGTATCCAACAGTCCTTGTTCTGCCTAGCAACAAAATGAACAGCCCTTGGAGGTCTTGAACCCAGGACCCTGTACACTACAGTCACAGCAGTTAACAACTCAGCCATCACAGCTGTGAAGATGTTTGCTGTTTTTTTTTATAATATATCTGTCAGTACACATACTGAATAGTAGTGAACAACTGCTTTGACTTCTACAATTGTGTAGTACTTGTTAGTGAAAATAGTGTTGAATCAGTATGTTGTTATATCTAAATATACACATAGATAAATATGGTGGGATACATCTGGGAAGGTATATACAACACTCATGTTTACACATAAGGATATATATATATATATATATATATATATATATATATATATATATATATATATATATATGTGTGTGTGTGTGTATACATGTACATACACATATATATGTATATATATATATATATATATATATATATATATATATATATATATATCTGTATATTGATTTATATATATTATATATATGTGTGTGTGTGTATATATATATATATATATATATATATTTATTTATTTATTTATATATATATATATATATATATATATATATATACAGTATGTTTATTTATAAATGTAGAATGTTGCTACAGCAACAGGGGTCGTGTTAAAAGACATGTGTGGGAAGTCACATCTGATACTGACATGTACACCATCAGTTACTTACAGACATTATAATATCATTATAAGACAGCAGAGATATGACCAATAAACATGGACAGTCTGACACAATCTGGTCAGTCCAGAGGTATAGACAGAACTCCTTAGTGCAAGACGTATGGAACAAGCCTGACAAAGTGGATGTTTACAACCCTGTAAATGGGGATATCACAAAAATATTGGAATAGATAAGCTCATACAGTTGATGCAGTCACACACTCCTGGCTGTCCTAACACATATTAACCAGAGGAGCAGAGGTCCCAAGCCCACATACTTCCCACTAGTTAGTGACATACATCTTTACAGCATCCCACTGCTTTGTCAGAAATACACAACAGTTATGGTGGCCAGGCAACAGTACATCTGACAAATATCTGCACATAACATCACACTAGGTAAATACACTGTGCTGTTAGGCATGTCACAAAGCACTGTGCAAGCTACAGGCAGACTGCCACAACACTGACCCAAGTTTCCTATGGGGGAATACACATGTACTTACAAATATAGCAGGCACTACAGGCATGTAACAGCACAGAGTAACAGACACCAGTGGTAAAGTGCATACCCACAACCAATCTGAGTACAGTCACAGTCACATTATGGTAAGTCAAATTAATATTAGTGTATATGGACTGTGTGAACAAAACCATCCTCATATGTGCCACTCACACACTAACCCTGAATATACTGGGCCAATACACAGTGTAGTCTGATGCCTGACTGTGGTATGGGACATGTGTCAGTCTGGCCCTACAAACGTACGCTGATAGGGTACCATAAACTGGAGCAGCATGCAACATCAGATAGAACAAGACCAAGAACAATAACATCTACCACAGTCTGTACACAGGCCAAGTAACATATTCACAATGCATACTCTGCCAACAATCACCATAATTACACAGACCTCACTACTGTGCACACTACAACGGAATGTCCAGGTTTTGTCCTCAAATATAAGGCCTACTAAACATAATGTCTAGCAGTCTGATATCTCACTGTCTTATAAGGTATGATGTCAGTAAATAATGATGTACTGTACATATGCACCTCTTACTGCATGACATATGGACAAAGGGTGACAGTCTTGGGGGACAGAGGCACAAACACAGGGCCAATAGTGACATACTGCTGTGATAAACTGAGAAATTTCCTGATGTAACAGGGTTTGTTGTGACATATCTCTTCTGAGGGATATGAAGTCAGTAACTCACATGGATGTCACCATGTACTGACTGCAATCATCAGTGTATGCTACTGCATTTCTAAAGATAGGAAATGTGTGAGTAACACAACACATGTAAGACTCCAAACTCTGGTCAGTCTGCAGATAGCCCTACAGGTGAGAGTTTCCTCAATCACATAACACTGTCATGCCAAACTTTAAATCATGTAGAACAGCCATATCCACACAAACCCTGTTAAACCAACATTACTTCAAATGTAGAACAGCAATACTTACATTCTGTCCCCATGTCTGGAACATCCCCCCCCCCCCCGTTTGTTGGCCTGTCTCCACAGTGTATGTTGTAAGAGGTATTTCCAACTACCCCCTGTGATGCTGTTTGTTAAACACCCACATGAAGTCCTGCTCACAGTGAAGGAAAAGGGCCAACACCCACATGAAGTGCTTAGTTATGAAATTATACCACAATTGTTCCACATACAATTAGCAAGTGGGGGACTGCAATTTGTGCACAGGCCATCAGCCGATCATGAGCATTACTTACAAACCTCAAGCTGCTGCCTATGCAAAACAGATGTACCTTTCTACATCCACCAGAGAGAGGGAGAGAAGGAGAGAGAGGCAGAGACAAACTAAGAAAGGAAGGGAGTAAGAGAGTAAGAGCCAAACATGTTTGTGTATAATCTGTGGGTGGAGAGTGGTATCTGGGTATTATAATGGTTGCCTATATTGTTTATTAATCCATACTGTCGCATAGTAATTGCACATGGCTGTACACAATTATGGCTGAGGATTGTCTACAACAACCTCTACAGTGTTTGGCCTAGTAATGTGGACAATGGGACATATAGGTCTTCAATATAATGATGTAGCAAAACCCACAATACACTGGATCTTGTCATTACACAATCACCCTAACAGGACGATACTGATGACACAGACACAAACACACACTTACCAGTATTGAGTTTCAGACCCCTACCTGACTATGCATTGCTATTACAGTGTTATGCAGTTATTGCAAGTGCCATGGAGCTTATATGTTGAAGAGCTGTCCAAATGTATCTTTGAAGGTGAGTGACATCAGCAGCAGTGCTAAAGGAGAAATAAGGGAAGTGTAGTAGATGTGAATGTCCGCAAAAGCAGGTGTCAACGAAGATACACACTTTCTCAGGAAAACACACACATTATCACAGTTGGCAAGATCAGGATTAGAACTCTTATCTAACTAGTTTGTTATGCTACAGTATTACACAGTTATCACAAGCGCCACAGAGCTTATATGGCTGCTACATGGCCAAAGGGCTATTTTAAGGTGAATGACATCAGCAGGCATGCTAAAGTAGGGCAATGGGAGGTGTAGTGATTGTGAATGGCTTCAAAATCATTAATCTCCACACACACACACACACACACACACACACACACACACACACACACACACACACACACACACTTGCCAGTACTGAGATGCACAGGTTCATTGCTTCACAGGTGTGTAGAAGGTGAATGGGCCTGAAGGCTGTACAAGGCTAGGTAAAGGGAATACCTTGGCATCAGGCCACATGACAATGGTCTCCAGTGTGGCTCAGAGGTGTAGTCCCTGGAGTGGTCCCCACAGGTGGGTATTGTATTCACCATCCACGCATCTGGGTTACTATTGTGGGTGGTCAGTGATGTGCACTGCTTCCCGTGTATGTGATCTATATTCCATAACATGGACAGTGTCTGGGCTGTACACATGTCCCACACGCATGTTCTGTGATTTGTGGAAGTGTACTTGAGGTCTCTGGAGAATGTTGTGTGGACAGATTGTTATCTTCTGATGTAGCATTTCTGACCTCATTTGGTGAGACCTGGCTATGGAACTGAGGTCGTGCTTGCACCTACATTGACAGCATGATACAGATATTCAGTGGAGTTAGTGGCATCTGTCCATACAGGGCATGTGTATAAGGCATGGTATTCCCTTTGTGGGTTACATTTGCAGACTCTACAGTTGTTGCAGGCATCCAGTGGGGAACATAGGTTCATAGATTAGTACTAACTTAATTGCCCTTGTGGGCAATTTTAAGCCTAGCCAATTACCCCTTGTGAGAATCATACCCTGCACCTTGTGTCTGTAAGGTAAACACCTTAACCATTGTGCCAGCTTCCCACCCCTCATATCAAAAGCAAAAGGACCACTGTAAGCATTTATTTGCCTATTGTAGGGATGGAACAGGGTGACATGTCCTTTTATTTGCTGGATAACACACACTCAGTCAGGAGATGTAACACATCACAGTACTTTCTGATGTCAGTGGCACTGTTGTGGTCAACAGATATGTAGTCCACTGCAATCACACCGTGGTTACTATCTGTGAGGCAATATGCAGGGAACTACCAATATAGTGGCTGTTGCCTAGCCAAGTGTGTTTGTGTATGAGACATGGGTGGAGAGTGTTCTCTGAGTAATACAAGGGTTGCCTATATTGTTCATCAAGCCATAATGTCACATGTAGGGCTATGGATTGTCTACACCAGCCTCTCTGGTGTTTGACATCTGTTGTCATCTGTTGTCCTTGTAAGGTGGACATTGTGAAATATACAAGGTCCTCAACATAATAATTTAGCAAAACCCGCCTCACAATGCATCCAATTACACAATCATAGCAACCTTGACACAGGATACTGATGACACACACACACGCACACACACACACACACACACACACACACACACACACACACACACACACACACACACACACACACACACACACACACACACACACACACTTGCCAGTACTGAGATTTAAACCCCTACCTAGCTATGTATTGCTACTACAGTGTACTGCATTTATCGCACATACAATGGAGTTTATAGGGTGGATGTTGTCCCAAGGTGCTTCTAAGGTGAGTTACATCACCAGCTCTTGTAAATATTGGCATTGGGTGATGTTGTGGGTGAGAGATCCCAAAAATAATTTTACTCTAAACACATATTTATATCTACCAGCGGTGAAATTCAAACTTCTACCTTACAATCTTTATGGACCATTATGTTATACATTTACTGCATGCACCAATGACCTGACATGGCTTAGGGTTGGCAACATGTACTTCTAAGGTGGATGATATCTGCAGTACTGCTAAAGTCAGGCTCCGAGATGTGTACTGGGTGTAAATGGGGCCAAAATCTTTGAGGTACGCACAAACACTTGCCACAGATGAGATTCAAACCCATACCTGTGCAGTTACTGCTACTACATTGGTCCACATTTGTGGCACATGCCATGGAGCTTATAGGTGTAGTCCTTGTCTAAATGGATATTTCAAGGTGACTGACATCAGCAGGCTTGCTAAAGTAGGGCAATGGAAGGTGTAGTGACTGGGAATGGTCTCCAAATCATTAATTGCTACACACACACACACACACACACACACACACACACACACACACACACACACACACACACACAGAGTTTCACAGTTGCCATGTCAGGGAGTTGAACTCCTACCTAACTAGCATGTTACACTACAGCTTTACACAGTTATTGCATGTGCCACAGAACTTATAGGGCTGGCAATTGCCCAAAGGGGTATTTCAAAATGACTGACATCAGCAGGCTTGCTAAAGTAGGGCAATGGGAGATGTAGTGACTGTGAAGGGCCTCAAAATCATTAATCTCTACACCCACAGAGTTTCACAGTTACCATGTCTGGGATTAGAATTCCTACCTAACTGGTATGTTACACTATACCATTACACAATTATCATATGCTCCATGGAGTTTATGGGGCTGGGAATTGGCCAGAAGGTTATTTCAAGGTGACTGACATCAGCATGAGTGCTAACATGGGCAATGGGACGTGCAGTGTATGTGAATGGGCCATAAACCATTCCTCTGGAAACACACACAACACTCAGTCACACACAACTTTACATTTGACAGGACTGGGTCTACAAATGCTATATGAATACTGATTTGTACTATCATGTTACACAGTTATCACAAGCACCACAGACACTATAGGGCTGAGGGCTACCAAAAGCAAATGTCTACAGTGATTGACATTGGCACATCATGTGATATTGGCCAATTGGAAGTGTGGTGGGTGGGACAGGCCTCATGATGGCAATCTTTTTGTCACTATCTGCCTCTCTCTTTCCCACATCTATGTGTGTGTATGTTTAACCTATTATAGTGTGTTGGCCTTGGATATGTGTGAGTATTCCTATCCAATGTGTGTGCAAAGCATGAATGGTGTGCAATGTGGTGTGTGTGCGCAGACATCTGCGACTGACAGATATGTATAGTCCACTGTTGTAGTCAGACAAGGGCTTCATTTCTCTTAGTGTTGGAGCATGCCCAGTATGACCTTCTGTATTGAGTGTGTGAATCCATTCCAAATAGGTTATACTCCACTGCAGGATTTTGTGTTCTACACCTACAGCTAGCAACCTGTTTCTGCAGGATATCTGTAGATAGGTTGATAATATGGAGTCACAATGGGCGAAAGATAGTGGGATACTGTAACTATTGTGTCTGTGCTGCTTGTGTTACATGGTTGGTGTTAGCAGAGATATTCAGACATATGTACTGTTTTACACTGTGATGTATTATGTCATCAACTACTGACAGATATACTTATTTGCTCACAGTTATTTCCTGGGAAATACAAGATGAATTAAGCTGTGTCCAGTATTGTGGTCTGCAGCCTACATGTTCTGGCACACTCATGCCATTCTGGAGGAGTAGCTGCAGACACTTGTTGCTGGGTCTGTGTAAATGGTCCAGTACCTTGGTACTGTGGTGGCCGAGGATCCCCTGCTTGTACATCTATCGACGTAACAGAATGGCCATATTCTGCTGTGGCCATACCTCTCAGCTGTACAGATTCACCCAGGTCACCCAGAGGCAGGGCTTATATATATGGCAGTTCCCCTTCACATTGTGGTTTACAAGCAGGTTTGTAGCCACCCATTACTGGGTTTGCAGGCAGGGGTAGTATGGGCACACACCAGAGTTACAGACTTCACACACTCCATGGCGTCCATGCTTCTACACCCCCACTCTGTTATTCTATCCTCTTCCTAACATTATGCGAGTGATATCTGAGAAGTATCCCCATAGTTGCCCCTTCATCCCAGTGGTATTTAGGGGTTGGTCCACAGTTCAAGCAGTAGGACATGGTGGGCATGCTACTGGGATTTGTCGTGTTCTGTGGACTGTTATGTTGTTAGTTGGGACCCCATGAGATAACATACATTGGCAGTACGGGTGAGGCACAGGCCTTTGACAGAGGACCGTAGGGCTTTTGGTAGTGATGCAGGCCATCTGTAGCAGGCCAATGCACTCTGTCACTCCTACAGTCCCAGGATGCAAGCCACTGGATTCCCCTGGGGTGACAGGGTAAGTGTGCCCGGTGTTAATGGCAATAGTTCCTGTCCATATTAATCCATTGTTCTGGATAGTGGCAGGGTGCTGCTTACAGCTAGGGACACAACCTGCATGGGGCACCTCTTCAGCATGCTGCATTCTGTGGGTATTCCCATGCAGAAGTGGGGGGTCATACTGTACTCATTCCCAACAGCAGGGATATGACCTGTGATAAGCCTGTTTCTGATGGTGAGGTGAGCTGAGTGCATGTGTAATATGGAAGCTTCTTGCAGCTGACTCACAGATATACTTGGGATATTCACTTTATGCTGCCTTGTGTGGGGACATAGGCAGTCTCTCATTACTTCATAACTGTGCCTTTTGTGGTCTGCCAGTGACTGGCCAGACTTCATCAGTATTCCATACTACACAGACAACTAATGTGCTGCTAACCTGTATGTACAATTCCAAAGGTGTGTGCACTTGATAGTTAAATTTGATGTACTCTGTCTAGGGTACTTCCACCTGTGTACTGTGTGTATGTCTGGGCCCATATTCACGGCATGTCCATCTTTCAGATGGTGACACATATTGACATCTGAGCAATGAGTATGAATGACTGCTGAAATGGGTCTTGCTGGGATGCATTGTGGTTGGCACTGCAGTTGTCAGAACATGGCCCTGTCATCAACAGTACAGGCCATAGGCCACTGGGACACAACCCTCCATGCCTACATGCTGTCCACTTCCATACAATATACAACACACAACAACCTAACACACAGATCCCTGCATATTGTACACATGCAAGAATCTATCCTGTAAATTGAGCCAGCTCAGGTAATCTGTGCTCTACTGTTATTAAACCCACATGTGCATGTTACTGCATTTCTACATAGGATTGTGGGGGGGTGGGCACACCTGACAAATGTAAACATTTGCTATGACTGTACTGGTATTTCAGGTACTCTGTTGGCTTCCATTTAGTTTTGAATTTTGACCTATCATGCAGACTAGAGGCATATCAGTAGAGTACAGATCTTAGGTTTTATTGACCTACATTTCAGTTTCAGACTTCTTACCCTTCAGAACTAACATACAACTGCCTGTCCTGTTGTAGTCTGTCAGTGTAAGTCTGGAGGGGGGCTGTTCTCCATTGCCATCAATCAGAGGCCTTAGCACAGCCTTTCTTTGTGTTTGTCTACATCTGTCCTGCTGGCTGAGGCTGTTGTTGGGTATGTGAGCCTCACTGACATGCATGTGTGTGTCCTATGGACACACATTTGGCCCACCACATGTCCTGCAGTGGGATTTGTCACCTTGTCTAGTACTGCCTACTTTGTTGACACCAGTATTTGTTATGGATTTCATGTTGCCCATATATGTGTCCACTATCTGCTTGCATGCTCACATCCATACCATAGATACAACTAGCAGAACATACCACTCCATTCAGCAATTGATAGGAAGAGTGACGTACCTTGTAGTTGTGCCAGTATTGAGGATGGTGCTGGAGGGCTGACTATGTCGGATGCACATAGTACACTCCCTATACATGGTAAAGCACAGGTAGTGTCATGTTTGGCATCCCTTTTACTAAATGTGTGAGTCAGAGAGAGGTGTCATTCCCCGGGTTCCAACCATGTTAATGTATGTGCTATGCGTTGCCTCTTTGCCAAAGCCTGGGCATACTGGGCATGCCTCCTTCTGCCTAATTGGGCAGGCTCAGATTGTTCCTCCTCCAAGTCACTCTGTGCCTGTGCTCGCCTTGGCAATGGTGGGGGGCTGTGTGGCCCTGCCCCATACTGTTCCTGTTGCAGCTGTTTCCGCAGGATCATATTGTGTAGCATGGCACATACAATGAAAATTTGTGTACATGTAGCTGGAGAGTACTGCAAGGCTCAACTGGATATGTCCAGCCACCGGAACTGTGACATGAGTATCCCAAACACACGATCTATTATGATTCTGATTTGTGCGTGTGCCTCATTATGGAGTTCTTGTTCGGGTGTGTGTGCACTTCTGATGGGTGTCATCAGCCATGGCTCCAGTGCGTAACCAACATCCCCCACTAGGTGGCCATATGGGATGTCCCCACTGGCAAATCTCTGGTACAGCTGTGTCATATGCCAGATGTGGGAGTCGTTATAGCTTCCAGGGCTGCCAGCACACACATTCATTATAATGGCCCGGGCATCGCACATGACCTGGCAGTTGATGGAGGAGAAGCCCTTGCGGTTTATGTAGACTCTACCCCGCTCACTGGCTGGTGCTTTGATGTGTATGTGTGTGCAGTCTATAGCACCCATTACCTCAGGGTATTCTGCTATTTGGTGGAAGAGACGCATATTGCTGGTCAATGCCTCACAGGTGTTGAGGAAATAAATGTGTTCACTGGCATGTGCTGACATGGCATCCAGGAACTGGTGGAGTACCCTGGATGCTCATGTCTGTGAGATCCCTATGATATCCCCAGTTGGCCTTTGGAAGGTATCTGTGGCTAGTATTCTTAAGCCTATAAATACCTTGGTATCCACTGGGATGGATTCCCCTCTGTCGGTTCTGTGTGTGAGGCGTGGCTGGCACAGCTCAACAATTTGCTGTAGGATGTCCCTGTCCACCCTATAGCGCTCCACTATCTCCAGCTCATGTAGCCCCTGGTAGGTTACCCTGGGTCTGTACTCTTCTCCTTCTCCTCACTGTGGGTTGGTCGTCAGCATTTTCATCCTCACCACCCGCAGCCTCTTACACATATTGATGCATGAGAGTGACAACAGTCCCTATCATTTTGTTAGTTTTGTCAGGTAAAATTTCCCTGTCTGTGTACACCTGTGGTGTAGAATTTGTGGGAAAAACCAGAGTGAAAGGTGTTTGCATAGTTTATAGTAGTGTGCTGGGCTGGGCTGCTGCCTGTGTAATTGGCTGATTCTGAAAGATTTCACCTGCCAGCTATGCTAGTTCTCCTTGGTTGCCTTTCTACTGCTGTTTTCCCTTCCCATTGCCTTTCCATTTAAGCCCCAAAGTGTGCCGCACATACCCAGTGCTCAGATGTGAACAGTGCTGCTATTTCCAGTTTTTTTTTTTTTTTTTGTTTAAAATCTGGTGGCATGGCACACACACCCGTTTAGGCAATGTAAACACTGCTAGGCAGCCTCAGACACACACCCCTTCCTTAGCTGTGCATAGCTAAGGGCAAACACTGGCCATAGAGCTCCAATAAGCTTACAGCATGCATGACACTCCCCCTTATGAGGTCATCTACCTCTTATGCTTATACCATGGGGTGTTGCTGCACCTACATGGTTGGGTGCAAGCTAACACTGAGGGGAAATCTGTGATTCAGTATTAATCCCCTCATTTGCATAAAACTGACTGCTATTGCATGGTTACAAAACTGACACTCAGCCTTCCCCTTTAACAACCACTATTCCATGGTATTGTTGTCTTATGCATGAAATTGACTATTATGGCAGAATGCTGATTTTGGTTTAAAAGCTTATTTCCAGCTTTTTTTTTTATTTTCGGGCTGATCCCATTTGCGCACCGCCGTCCTATGCTTAAACGGCCGATATCGGCCAAAAAAATAAAAGTTATTTTTTATAATTTTGCAACTATTTCCCATGCCAATGGCCATATATTTTCCCATTGGCATACATACTACATTGAATACATGCTTTCTTTGGAGCTGTCATGCCTGCATTTTGTAATTTGCAGAAATGTATTCGGTTAGTAGCCAAATACATTTCTGCAGCTTACACTATTCCTGCACAGATGCCTGCCTGCTTCCTGGATTGCTAATTCACCTCATTTGCATGTTTTTCACCTGCAAATGGGATAATTAGCATACAGGAGCTGTGTTCATGCAGGAATAGTGTAGAAGCACTTGTGCAGGTCCTGGGAGCTCGATCCTGGATCGCTCATCGGCCATATTGCATACAGCAGCTCTTGCACTATTCCTGCATGCCGTGCAGAGCTTGCTGAATCACAGGGATAGCTGTGATCTCTTTCCTAGTTTAAATATGCAATTAAAAGCAGGATAAAAGTAAAACATAGTGTAAAGAAAATGAATCACAATATACAAAATAGAAGACGGGAATAAAGAAACACAAAATACAAAAAAGCAAAAACATACTAATGTTTCTCTCACAGCAAGTTGTGGTAGAGTCTGGGTGAGCTTTATTAAAAATGGAAGGTTCAAGATAGGCTAATAATTATTTAGATCTTTGGGGTCCAAACCCACCATCTTAAAAAGATGAGTAACAAATGCTTTCTGTAAAACAGACATCTATATCCTATGCCTTAATGAAGGTGAGATAATGTAGTAAATGAGTTAGCCCAGTACCTCCATTCAATATATTACTAATTTAGTGGAGGAAATAACCAGTCTACAGTTAGATGTGTACTGTAAACAAGAAAAAACAAAATCAAAATAATCAGGAGTAGTAACCCTACACTGGTTCCAAAGGGGTAAAGACTGTCAAAGACCACCCCAAACCTGCAAGCACACATTGCAAAAAGCCAGCAAGACTGCTTAGTGGTTAGGATCTATGCCTTATATTTATAATTTCCAAAGTTCAATCCTGCTTTCTGGTCAGTGACTGTGTGCAGTCTGTCTCTTCTCCCTTTGTGCTGGTTCTCTCTGGATACTATGGTTTCTCCCCCCAAAAAATTCTGACTAGCTCGTCAACTATCCATACATAGAATAATTACCCATGCCTTTAAGACCTGAGTTATGGCTAAAGACCAGTTAACTTATCCAGTTAACAAAATAAAAAAATGAAGCAAGCTTTGTGGTAAAAAGGAGTGGCCAAGTCACATTCTTCATTTGCCAAAAGCTTCCAGATGGTGAGACAAGCTAGGCTGTGCAGCCTCCCATCTCTCAGAACAAATAAGCTGGGTGGTTTGCCACAGTGGGACTGTGTTTTTCCAACATTTTTAGATAGATAGATAGATAGATAGATAGATAGATAGATAGATATAGATTAGATAGATAGATAGATAGATAGATAGATAGATAGATAGATAGATAAATATATATAGATAGAAATGTGTGTGTGTGTGTGTGTGTGTGTGTGTGTGTGTGTGTGTGTGTGTGTGTGTGTGTGTGTGTGTGTGTGTGTGTGTGTGTATATAGATATATATATATATATATATATATATATATATATATATATATATATATATATATCAATTGCAATAACAATGGAAGATGCAAAATAAATGTAATCTGAAACTACTTAGCATACACTAAGGCATTAAAATTAAATATAATTTATTTGTTTTAAATTAAAAAAAAATGAAACCTATATTTGTAGCTCACAGATCAAACCAGCTCTAGTGAATAGAGATTTATCTCCCTGATGTTGCAACTGGTGCCCCATGTAATAAGTACATGTGCCAGAAAATATAAAGAGATGGGATGAAGTGACCCAAGATTTGTTTGGGGAGGATATGGACTTACACTATTCTAGTCACACACTCCAACACACACTAGCGACAAGGTCATCCAAACAATTAATCCATTAGTGAGCAGCAGAAGGGGACATCAGATGTGTTGTGCCCCAGTCCACTGTAAATGATTATTTATCACTCCTTCCATTTCCTGCTAAATAGTAGGGCCTTCACTGGACATGATGGGTAATCCCTGCAGACCTTGAATTGCTAAAAGTTGGCTACAGTAGCAGGCAGAATGGAATTTAGGAGGAAGCAGTAACTAAAGTGTAAAAATCCAAAATAAAACACTTAGAAAAAAGTAAATGAAAGATATATATTCTCAAAAATTACACAGCATTAGTAGATAAATGAACTCAGTGTATGTAAGCATGGATGAAAAAATAGCCATCTGAGTTAGGATATTTTCCAAAGTAATGAACTCCCTAAGATACAAATATGGATGTGAACTTAGAAATGAAAAGCAATGGCCACTTGTATTATAATAAGGCTGTGTAAAGAGATACAGCAGTAGAATATGCTGAAAGCTATGTATGAAAGTAACAAAAGACAGGAAAACCTGAAACTGGTTTGTATAAACTTAAGCACATCCATATTACACTGGTTCATGCTTGCCATGTAAAAATGCTTCGGATGTACCAGAATTTATATCATGCAGAGGAATCTAAAATACAACTATACTGCAGAAAAGCAGACCTGTTTGCACTTAGAATGCTTTTTATTACATTTGAGAAATGATGGAAAATCATAACAAATGAGAGGAGCATGAACAGATACATTAAAGTGTTTCAGAAAATGGTGGCAATTCAAAAACTAATGTGGGTGGTATTCTGGTCAAAAAGTAAATTCAGTTCTGTAATAATGCCTTAATGTCTCCAGTGAAAGATGAATAATTACAAATGGATATGGACATATTTCTTTACTTAGCTCTTATAATTTCCTTTTTTCAGTTTTGTTTTGCATTAGATCATTATTTTCTAATATTTATATACATAAATGTTTATGTTGTTTTCCTTTGACATTTTCAAAAATACTTCAAAGAACTGAAGTGGTATTACACAAACTAAAATATTTTTGTCTTAAATTATTACTGTTTGTTAATATGTTGCATTACTGTTTCACTTATGGCCAGCACATGTTAAGTTGAATACTTTTAAATTGTTGCTTTGATTTTCTGTTACATGACATAGCACACATTGTTGTCTTTTTTATTAGTGCATGCATTTTTGTTGCATCTTCTTCTAATCCACATATTATTTATATTGTCTGGGTTTTTATAATGGATTCTACTCTGTATCTAATTCTGTAATGAAATACATATTACCTTGCAAACTGTATTCTGTATTATACAGAAAATTGAAGTGTTTTCTCCTCAGGGCTCCTGTGTAAACAGACTCTGTGCATTGGACCATTCCCAGTCGACAAGCAGTAACTAAACAAATAAGACTTGCACTATGATTCCATGGACTAATTATCACAAACTCCTTAAACAAGCAATTGCAGAAACTGCATAAATAAAATGAGGTTAGGAAAGCATGCCCTAAAGTGTGCTGCCGAGCTAAAGCTAATTGTAATAGATACACTTTAGGTAAACCACAGAAAAGTTGAATTGTTATTTCATAGAAATTAGCTATATTAAACATATGTTAAGCTGGTATGATTTGAAAAATATACATGCCATGCCACACACATTATTAAAAATGACCTATACAAAAAGCTATAACTGTTGCAGCAGCTACGTGTACGTATGTGTGTGTGTATATATATATATATATATATATATATATATATATATATATATATATATACATATATATACACACACACACACACACACACACACACACATATATATATATATATATATATATATATATATATATATATATATATATATATCTATAAAGATATAGGCAAAGTAAACCATCAGAAAGCAAAGGCTTTGTTACAATAGAAAATCTTTCAGGTCTGAAGAGAAGGCTGAATTCTATGTTTTTTTTTTCAGGCAATAATTCTGTTCAAGGTGGACTTTAGCAGTGGAGAATCCAGCAATCACATTGTATAGGGGAGCTATCGATGACTAGAAGACTTATAGCAGGTCGCCACCGGTGTTATCTGCATTGCCTCTATCACTATATTGCTATACTTAACAATCATCTATAAGGAAGAAGTGAAAGCTGATTTCACAGAAACTGTTTCATTCTAGGCTGGTACTAAGGTCTGTAATTTTAGTGTACTGGCAGTAGTTTACTGAAGGGTTGCCAAATTTATAATACAGCTCTACAAACCTCCCAATATGGCACAGCAAGTCCCATGTAGGTAAATCTGGACATGCTCATCCCCCTGGTGTATTTCAAAATCTGGCTTGTGAAGTGATTTTACTGTCTGTGCCTGAACTACAAGTCCAGGCTTCAACAGTAAAATTGGGTTAAGTATCTAACTGCAACACAATATTGTGCCAATTGGCACCAGTGGTCAAATGTAAAGTGAATATGATTGCAGCTTGATGAACTATAATTCATTGAATGAAGTTTATCATAGAAAACCATTCCTGTCACTGATTCTACTACTGTGTCAGCAGAGTTTCAGTTGTTTGTGTATGCGTGTGTGCGTGTGTGCATGCATGCGTGTGTGCGTGTGCATGTACATGTGTGTGTGTGTGTGTGTGTGTGTGTGTGTGTGTGTGTGTGTGTGTGTGTGTATATGCGTGTGTGTGTGTGTGTGCATGTGTGCGTGTGTGCGTGTGTGTGTGTGTGTGTGTGTGTGTGTGTGTGTGTGTGTGTGTGTGTGTGTGTGTGTGTGTGTGTGTGTGTGTGTGTGTGTGTGTGTGTGTGTGTGTGTGTGTGTTTGTGTCTTTGACTTCTCTTTACAATTGTGCAACCAGGGAATTAATATATCTAACTAAAAGATGGTATGGAGGGGGTCAAAGTCCCCCACATGGGGCTTCCCTCCCTCAAAAAAAAAAAACAATTTTACTCCATTTTTAGGTCTAGACAAAGTTTTATCAGATTATATTTAACCATTGTAGCTTTCTAGACATAACTCAACAATTCATAGTGGAACCATACAAAACAAAAGGACTTTGCTGTAAGAGCCTAAACTTTAATAAGATATGGTGTGAACATAAACTTATTTATTGGCAAAATAATAGTGCAGCAGACCTGACTACATCTATTAAAGTGGCATGAGTCAAATGTTATATACTGGCTTGCATCATTTGTCTGGCTGCCCTCTGCTAAAGATCAAGAAAAGAACCCCCTTTCTCCAGGAAGAATGAAGTCAGAGAATTCAGTTTTGTAGTCAGTGCCTCATATTCCCTCACCAATGTCCTTATCATCCAGAAAATGTCTACAGCTCTTCAAATGCCGCCCCTGCAAATGTATTGTATAATGTTTAGATGCTGTCCCAAGATTTCATTATTTATTTAGTTATTTACACCACTGTTTAAATGTATAAGTCTAATTCTGAGCAATTTACACACAAATCTATGTAGCAGACCTTAGGTTGGACATTTTTAGGCATTTTAAGTCATAGTCTGGCTTATATAAGTCATAATGTTTCAGCATAGATAATTTAACTTAAGCATAAATATCTGGATATTTTGCACACACGGGCTGGGATTCAGGAAACTTTTGTTGTGCTCACGTAAACTGCTGCAGACAAAGGGAGCAGTTTACATGAACAAGTGAAATGTTATTTGTAGACATAATTAGCCACACTGAGGAAAGACCTCATTAGCAGCTAATCTACATGTCTCTTGCATTGTGTAGTATTACTGCCAGTGCTAATCAGCACTTTCCTGTGGTAATCACCACAGGCAGCCCATGCATCATTGCTTTGGCACAAGGATCCCCTCTTTCATTCTCTTACACACACACACACACACACACACACACACACACACACGCACACACACACACACACACACACACACACACACATATACCTCTCCACTGTTCCCAGTTTTACAGAAGATCTCTGATTTTGCCTCTTATAATTGCCCTGCTGAAGGATTACAGCCAGTTGATAATGCCAGACAATAGAGTTTCATGCTTCTTCCTGTTCTGAAAATACGTTGTGATGTAAAATCTGTTGTTCTATTAACTTTTTATGTGACGTTGAGTAATACTTAAAAACTGCCCCTACTGTCAAGTGTTTCTGCTAATATTAAAATTCTTGCTCATTACTCTAGAGGGAGTTGAGAGGTATGGCAGCAATCCCTCATACACACTCGAGTGTGAGTGCATACACACACATACACGGACACTTATCAGAGATCATTCATACTTCTGCAGACATGCACATATGCTTCCAGACACTCACTCACCCACTACTACCTCTCAGCTCCCCAACACTTACTTGCCATATAGTCTGTCTCATTAAAAGTAAAGAGAGAACATAGAATTTTGGCTGTGTTAATTAACATCGCTGGAATTGCTACTTTACACACCCAAGGAGTTCTTTGAATCACTTGGATGCATAAATCCCTTACCACAGGCATTTCCACAGGAGAGCACATGGCTAATTTGCATATGCTGCTCTCCCAGAAGGCCTCATTACCATTTAACATGGCTATGGAGACAGCCCACCACTGTGATACAACCAACCATGTAGAATCACTGTAGTGGGCCTGTCCATCTGTCTATGAATCAGAAAGGACTACCACCACTGGTTTTCTGCTATTGTTAGGACCTGCCAATGATCATAGACCATTATTTATTTGTTTATTTACACTTTGCTCTCTGGGTATGTTGACTGGTCTATTGACCATTTTCAGCCATGGCATTTGTTTATTTATTTGTTTATTTATTTATTTACTTACTTATTTACTCTTTGCTCTCTGGGTAAGTTGACTGGTCTATTGACGTTTTTTAAGCCTTCACCAGAGCTCAAAGAGCAGAATTCTTGAATTAATAAATCCCAGCCTCAGTCTAGCACTGATCACTTCTTTTAGGGTCTTGTAGGCTTTAAAAAAATATTAACCATAATAAATATTAGTTGCCCCTCCTGACGCCATCTTTAATGCTTAGGATTACCCCTGGCTGCTATGCGCTCTTGGCCCCAGCGTTTTTCACTTTCTCTCCAGCCTACTCTCCATCCACTTGAAGCTAGGAATCTGATCGCCTGGAAACCAAGGACGCATCCCAAACTACCTGCTGTCTCATCACCCTGTAATCTAGTCCTTGCACTCTTCCTTGAAAGGAAGAAACTGTCTAGCCTGCTTTCCCTCTACTTGAAGCTAGAAATCTGATTGCCTGGAGACCAAGGACCCGTCACACTACCTGCTGTCTCATCACCCTGTAATCTAGTCCCTGCGCTCTTCCTTGAAAGGAAGAAAGTATGTGTTTTTTTTAACACTGGCAGATAAGCCAACAACTACAATTGTATAATTCCTACTGCTTGTAAACTGTACGCCTCCAGCCAGGACTGCCAGCAGCCATAGCCCCCCTCCCTCAGAACCCTGTAGTTAGTTCAAAGACCCTCTGTCTCTCTATTGCTTCCTCCTTTAGCTGAATTATAACTGTACTTATTCCATGACCAGCTTTCCCAGAAATTACTCCTGCAGTAGTGACTCTCCTTGTCCACCAGGTGGCACTCTAAGCTAGCCCCGTCCATTAGTCCATCCTGTTCTCCTAATAGTCACATCCACTTTATCTCCGCTTATCATACTTCGCTCCTCTCACCCTCCTACACATCTCTGGTTTTGAGTTAACACTACTCTCCCCGCTGAACTATACCATTTTTTTTCTATTCACTCTATACTTACCCATTCTGTACCTTACCTGAGCAATCAGCATTTCACTGATTGTTCTCCTAGAACTGCTTCACTCACTTGTCTCAACCTGCTCCGTTCACCCTTCGGGCTCACTCCGCTTCCCTACCCTACCCCCACATCCCACCCATCCCCAGTGCTCCTACATTTATTTCACCCAGTAGTCTCCACCCCTTCCCAACTACCCAATCACAGGCCTCCTCACCCTACCCCTCCTCCTCTCCACCCATTAATTATTAAACTCTCCCCTTGCACATATTAAACTCAACCCTCCTCTCTTTCCTCATTCTCCCCTACATCCTACCTTCACTATACCTCTCATATCACTCTATATTACTTTCGTATCCCCTCCCACATAAAGCACTCTCCATCTCTGCAAACATATCAAACCTCCTTCCTCACACTATTAATTCTAATTCCACTATACTATACCACCTCCTATACCTCCTCTCCTCCTCCCCACAAATCTCTGTTCCACTCCACCTCTCCCAACCCCCTTCTCACATCCACCTCATCTCGCTTCCATACCATAACTTCAACATTAGTACAACCTAACATTCTCCACTATTTTAAACCTAAGGTTTTACCCACTATAACAAAACACACCATCTCCAAACCTCCTACTTGCCATCATCACCTGTCAAAAGGCAAACCTAATTCCCTACGGGTCTACTTTAATTAAACGAAAGCGGAATCTGTTGAATACGAATCTGTCAACACATAAACAACGAAATGCGATAACGTCAAACATGCAAAACCGTGAAATTTAAACATCGAAACTGCAATAGTCGGCCAACCCCACCGCCCGTAACATACTACCTACACAAACACAACAACAAAAAACACATACATACACTAACGAAAACCCTACTACTAACCCTAAATTAAAGCACCAAAACCCCACTTGTAACCCTACACTAAACCTCACATACACAACTAGCTATGCACTACCCTTAACCCCTCCCTAACCCTAAGGTCCGTAACTACCGCACACTTACCCTACAGAACTATATCCACACAAAGTAAATATTCCACACATACACTTAACAAAACCCTGCACTAAACCTTACATACATTACCTATCTATGCACTTACCTTAACCCGCACCCTAACCCTAAGGTCCATAACTATCGCACACTTACCTTACGGAGCTATACCGCAGATGGGACAACTATGACAATTCGACATTTCCGATTTCACTATTTAGTGCGTTCGACATTTCTGCGTTTCGCTGTTTATGTGTCAACGGATTTGTATTTGACGGATTCTGCTTTTGTTTAATTAAAGTAGACCCATTCCCTGCTACCTCATTTCTTTATCCAACTATTACTTGCAGGTGATGTACACCCCAACCCAGGACATAGTACCTCTAACAACCACACTTCCCATTTAACTACCAACGCCCCCAGCCTCAAAAGCCTAAAAATAATTACTCTCAATGCCCAGAGTCTAAAAAATAAAACAACCATCTTCCATGCCTGGCTACATCAGAACCTACCTGATATTGTAGCCATCTCTGAGACCTGGCTTAAACACTCCATCTCTGACTCAGAAATCCTCCCCCCTGGCTTTCAAGCCCTTAGATATGACTGCCTAAATAAGAAGGGTGGAGGAGTAGCCTTAGTATTTGCTAATCTTCTCCCCATTATTCCATACCCAGACCCCATTCCTCAGTTCAACAATGCAGAACTAGTAATAGGGTTATTACAAATGAACAATCACAAAAGGATTTGTCTGATATCCCTTTATATTCCCCAAGGTAAAAATACATCCTCCAATGGGCCTCAACTAATATTAATCTTGAGAGCTATATTCTTGGAGATGTCAATATAGATTGGAACAAAATTAACAACCAGAATCCTGCTATATCTGTCAATCTCTTCAAATTCACTTAACTCACTACCTCCATCACAAGACCCAACAAAAATAACCCTCCAGGTTCTACTCTGGACTGGATCCTAGCCACCCACCCTAACAACATTACTGATTCAGGCATCCTCCCTGACTCCTTTAGTGATCACCTACCTTCCTATATCAACCGAGCAACCCTTTTCCCTTCCCTCCAGCACCAATATATATACACACACATAACCTATCAAATTTCAACCCCACTACCTTCTCTAATTCCCTCAAACAAACTGATTGGAATATATATTAAAAACCCTCCCACTTGACTGCGCCATCAATTACTTTAATTCTACCTTCCTAAACATTCTTAATTCCCAAGTTCCACAATGAACTATAAGAATTAAAGCTAACTCCACTCCATGGTTAACCAAAGAAACCAAAAAACTCATGCAACAGCAAAATAGATCATGGAAACTTTCTCAGCGCAACAAAAACCCAGAAACCCTTGTTCAATACAAGCAACTCCGTAACCTTACTAAAAGACATATAATCAAAGATAAGCAATCCTTCTATATGAAACTCCAAGTCAAACATTCCAAAAACCCCAAACAATTCTGGAACTCCATTAACTCTCTTCTCAACCCAGGCACAAAAAACAATCCTTGTCCTGATACCACCAAGTCTGATACTGAAATTGCCACTCTCTTCAACTCCTTCACCAATTCCATAGCTCAAATTACTAATTCCTTCCCAAACAACCCATCCACACAGTTTACTCACCCTTTCCCAGTCCCTAAACCCAACTCTCTCCCCACTTTTGAACTTAAACCAGTTTCTACCTATTACATAAAAAAGCTGCTCACCAAACTAAAACCATGCTCTTATGCCCCAGATAACATTCCATCCATATTCTTACAAACTGCTGCAGACGGAATCGCCATCGCCATTAGCATCCTAATTAACAGATCCATACAGGAATCTTATGTCCCCAAGCTGTGGCGTGCCGCCTTCATACATCCCCTCCATAAAGGTGGTAAAAATAATAACACCTCAGACATCTGCCCCATAGCCATCCTATCCCCAATATCAAAAATTATGGAAAAATGCATTCACTCCCAGCTAATGCCCTACCTAACCAAAAACCACCTCATCACCCACACCCAACATGGCTTCTGTCCTGGCCACAGCACTATAACTGCTCTTCTCTCCTTCCTAGATATAGTCAATCATGCCCGTGACTCTGGTAACATAGTTTCTACAGTTCTTCTAGATCTCTCCAAGGCCTTCGATACTATCTCCCATACTCATCTCCTCAGCCACCTAGCTAACCTCAACCTCCCTCACAATACCTTATCCTGGTTCTCTAGTTACCTAACTGACAGATCCCAAGCTGTAAATGGAAGAAAGGCACCTCAAACTTCCTTCCTACCCCTACAGGAGTTCCCCAAGGTTCTATTCTTGGCCCCATGCTATTTAATATCTTTGTTAACAATTTCTATTTTGCTATTCCAAATACAAAAATTGTACAATATGCCAACGACTCCACAGTAATCTGCTGTGCCCCTAACCTCCCTGAACTCCAGTCTCTCACTCAAACTGCCTTCTCCACCATTGAGAATTGGATGCTTCAAAACCACCTATCTCTAAATGCTAACAAATCTAAAATACTACTCTTCCTCCCCTCTAAATCCCCCACCTTGGACAAAAGCTCTTTCCAAATTAGAAGCCAAAACAACTCAATCATAGAAATTGTTCCCCATGCCAAACTACTCGGGGTTACCATAGATGACTATCTCAAATTTGACACCCATATTCAACTAAACATCAAAAAACTCATCAAAAACTTGGTCTGCTATATAGAAATATCCACTATCTCTCCCATTCTACTAGACAGACCCTCGCCACAACCTATCTTCTTCCCTCACTTATGTATGGTGCCCCTCTACTTACTAACTTATTCACCTCTACCACCACCAAAATGAAAAGTTGCTATAACAAAATTTCTAAATTCGCCATTAATGCCAAACATTTCTCCCATCATTGTTCCACCCTCCACTCACTGAACTGGCTAGAACTTCCCAATCTTCTAGACTACCACCAACTTACCACTGCCCATAGGCTTTTATTTAACCCTTCTAAATGTCCAGCACTATCCAATATCCTAAAGCCATACACCCCTTGCAGGCCACTCAGATCTGCTCAGCAAAACCTCATCACTGTCTACAAACCAAAGCGTCCTGCAGGACAGCAGCTCTTGTCCTTTTCCCTAGCCAAAAAATGGAATTCTCTCCCCCCTTTCTTAAGAACCATCAAAAACTTCAACAACTTCAAAAACCCAACTCCATTCCTACTTGCTCCGTAACAGGAAGTGCAACTGCATTCTCCAAACCTAACCTACTACCCTCCTACCTATGTAACACTCATGTCATTTAAGACTCACTTGCTATATTACTATTTACCTCATGGTGTCACTGATTTAGTATCTCATTGTAATTGTATCCTCAAATTTGTATCCTTAATTATTAATTTGTGTCTGTTATGCTTTACTGTAATAGTTGCTTTATGATTTTAACTCAAAATAGTCTCTTTACTGTTCTGTTGTCTTTGCATGTGGAGTTTTCTCCCTGGGCCTCCACTGAAAACGGGCTCCCAAGCACAGTGGACCACCCCGGTCATCAAACTGAAATAAATAAATAAATAATGCAATCTTACTGTATGCATCTGTCTGTCTGTCTGTCAGCCATCCTTTTGCAAATAAATTTAGGCTGTTAATTCAGGTATTGCCTTGTAGTTTTGAATTTATGTTCGATACCACAGTTTTCCCAGTTATCCAGAAAATCTTGAAAAATTCAAAATATTATACTAAGTATTAGCAAAATCAAGGAAATTCATAGAATTTGACATTATAAACAGGGCTGCTCATTCTATAAAACTTGAATATCATCTGCCAGATTATTTTATTAAAATATTCTAAATTTGAAATTAGCTTTTAATTTGCTTATATGAAAATACACAAAAATCTGCTTTTGATCTGTTTGCTCAATAAAACAATCCCCGGGATTCACTAAGCAATATTTTCTGTGCAGGAACAGTGTAACCGCTCCTGCACGCAAAATGGCCACTTTGTAATCCACGTACATGCCGTTTTCACGTGCACAAGCGGCCCTACACTGTTCCTGCACGGAAATCCATTTGGGATGCTAATGAGCTCATTTGCTGGTGAAAACCATGCAAATGAGCCCAATTAGTGATCCAGCAAAGCGGCATGTTCTGTGCTGGAACAGTGTAGCTTGCAGAAATGTATTCGGTTACTAACCGAATACATTTCTGCAATCTACACAACGGAGATATGTCTGCACTCCAGAAAGTATGTATTAAATAGGTTTTGCATGCCAATGGCCAAATATATGGCCATTGGCATGCAAAACCACTCAAAAATAATAAAATTATAAATGTATTTTATGTTGGCCGAATTCGGCTATTGAGGGCAGGGGGATGTGGTACACTAGTGGGAGGGGGGAGTAGAAGTAGAAATGGGGGGAAACTGCATTAGAACTGCTTTCTGCATTTTGCCATTATAGTCAATAGCATGCAGAAAGTAAATATAGGCAGGGAACTGTGGTTGCTAAGGGGAAGGCTCGGGAATTGTGCAGTAACTGGGGCTTAAGGCAGTGGGGTATGCTAATGAGGGGACCTATACTGAATCGCACGTTGGCCAGGAAAGTTTCTAAGTGTCAGACTGCACCTAACCATGTAGGTGCTCTAACACCATTGTGTAGGCAGGAGGAGCAAGGAACATGAAAAGTGAGTATGCCATGCTTGTTGGAAGCACATTGGAGCCCTGTTGGCTGGTGTCTGCTTAGCTAAGCACATCCAGGAGAGGGGTTATGTCTGAGGCTGTATACACATACTCCATGAACTGAAGACAGTGTGCACATGCAGGGGAGGGACATATCTTGCTGTTTAGACTACCAACAGGCTGAAAGAAGAAAAAGACAAAGGAAGTATCAGTACAAGGGAAATGCTGTACAAATCAGCAATATGGGAGTCTGCAACCCACAATTGGCCAATGAAAGCACTCAAATAATACAGCTGATGGGTGGCTGCAGAGCTGAAGATGGGAGGACATGTAAAATAGAATTAAAGGGCAACAGCACAAAATAAAGGTGAACTGATGTAGAAATCAGTACTATGTGAGTCTTGCAAAGAATTCACTAGTATGGGAGTCTTGCAACTCAGAATGGGCCCTGCAAATATAAAACAGCTGGCAGGTAGCTGCAGAGCTGTAAATGGGAGGAGATGCAAGTAAAAAATAATTACAAAAAGAGCAACAGCAGAATAAAGGCAATCATTCACAAATCATCACTAATGTTTCTAACACTCACAGTGGCTAAATCCAAACCATGAGCAAATATGCTGGCATCTAGAATGAATCAGAAAAAGACAATCTGAAAGGCAGCAGTAGCATCACACCACTATAAAGTATGGAAACACTCCTCAGTCTGCATTTGCCCACAGACTCTGCACCTTTGGAGTAAACCTGGGAATTTAAACTGACAAAATGCTAGGGGCTGCCATTGCTCGCATACATCACTATGTTCTGGTGGTTGACGGTGGTGAGGGGAATATTGCTGCCAACCGCCACAGACCCAGGAGGAAGAAGAGAGTGTTCACACCCAGGGTGACCTATCAGAGCCTACATGACCTGCAGACTGTTGAGCATTACAGGGTGAACAGGGACATACTTCGACAAATTGTGGAGCTGTGCCGGCCTCATCTCACATCCAGAACAAACAGTGGGGAACCCATGCCAGTGGATACTAAGGTATGTGTAGCCTTAAGAATACTAGCTACAGGTACTTTCCAAAGACCTACTGGGGATATCATGGGGGTGTCACAGGCATCTGCATCCAGAGTACTCCATCAGTTCCTGGATGCCATGCTACCACATGTCCATGAACATATCTACTTCCCCAACACCTGTGAGGAATTGGCCAGCAATATGTGTCTCTTCCACTGTGTAGCTGAATACCTGCAGGTACTGGGTGCCATAGACTGCATGCACATCCACATCAAAGCACCACACGGTGAGCGGGGTAGGGTCTACATCAACTGCAAGGGCTTCTCCTCCATCAACTACCAGGTTGTGGGTGATACCCAGGGCATTATCATGCAAGTGTGTGCTGGCAGCCCTGGAAGCTATCACGACTCCCACATCTGGCATTCCTCACAGCTGTATCAGGGGTTTGCCAGGGAGGACATCCCAACTGGCCATCTAGTGGGGGATGCTGGCTATGCACTGGAGCTGTGGCTAATGACACCCATCAGAAATGTACACACCTCTGAACAAGAATGCCATAATGAGGCACATGTACAAACCAGGATCATTATAGAGTGTGTGTTTTGGATGCTCAAGTCATGGTTCGAATGCCTTAACATATCTGGTGGAGCCTTGCAGTACTCTCCAGCCACATGTGGACAAATGTTCATAGTATGTGCCATGCTACACAATATGATCCTGTGGAAACAGCTGCAGCAGGAGCAACACGGGGAGGGACCACACAGCCCCCCACCATTGCCAAGCTCACCACAGGTGCAGAGGGACTTGGAGGAGGAACTTCCTGAGCCTGCCACTAGAGGCAGACAGAGGTGTGCCCAGTATGCATAGGCCTTGGCAAACAGGCAATGCATAGCACACACACTGACACTGTAGGGACCCAGGGACTGATACCTCTCTCCGACTTGCACATACAGTAAAAAGGAATTCAAACATGACAGTACCTGTACTTTACCATGTATAGGGAGTGTACTGCATGCATCCCACATAGTCAGCCCTCCAGCACCATCCCCAATATCGCCCCAGGCACAAGGTAAGTCACCCTTACTATCAATTATTGAATGGAGTAGTATGTTCTCATAGTTATATCTATGCTATTAATGCAAGCATGTAAGGGAATTGGGTGGCCAAATGGAATAGCAGCAGACAGCTGACAGCTATATGGGACAGCATGAAATCCATAACAAATACTGTTGTCCCCATACTAGGCAGTAGTACTCAAGGTGACAACTCCCACTGCAATACATGTGGTGGCTTGACTAACTGTGGGTGTCCACAGGTCACACACATGGATATCAATGAGTGTTCTCATGCCCACCCCCCCAGCCTCATGCAACAGGACAGGTGTAGATGACTGGAAAGAAAGGTCAGGCAAAGCTCCACAAATGCTGGCAATGGTGAACAGCCCCCCTACAGACCTACACAGACATGCTACAACAGGTCTGGCAGTTGCAGTATATTTCTGAAGAGTAAAAAATCTGAAACTGAAATGTATGCCATTACAATCTAACTTGTGTACTTTACTGATATGCCTCCATTCTGCAAGATAGGGCACAATACAATATTAAATGGAAGCAAACAGAGTATAACTGAAATACCAGTGCAGTCAGTGCAAATGTGTAAAGTTGTCAGGTGTGCCCCCTCAACCCCATGTATAAATGGCAGTAACATGTAAGTTTGTAGAGTAATACCAGTGGAGCACAGACTGCCTGAGCTGTCCCAATCAACATAATAATTGGTGTATGTCCACTATATGCAGGGGTCAGTGTGCCAATCTTTTGGGAGTGTTTAATATTGTCTGGAAGTGGAGAGCATGTAGGCCTGGATGTTGTATCTCAGTGGCCTAAGTACAGTACTGTGGTTGACAGTGCCATGTTCCAGCAACTACAGTGCTAACCAATCTTCTTCTCAGCTACACCTATGTTAGTTGTACACACTCACTGTCCAGATGTCAATATGTGTCACTGTCAGAAAGCTGGACAGGCTATGAACAGGGGTCCGTACACAGAAACAGTACACAAGTGGAAGTACTCTACACAGTGCCTAGAAAGTAACTATGAACAGCACACACCTTTGGAATTAAATATAGAGGTTAGCATCACATTAGTTGTCTGTCTAATATGGAATACTGATTGTCTGCCTAATCACTGGCAGCCAACAAAAGCCACAGTTATGACGGAATGACACACTGCTGATGTCCACATACAAGGCAGGAGAAGGTCCCAGTCATATCTGTGAGTCAGGTGCCATAAGCTTCCATATCATACATGCAGTCAGTCCACCACCTCCTCCCCAACAGCCACAGGTATGTAATCAGTCATATCCTTGCTGTTGGGAATGATTACAGAATCAGCACACTTCTTTTATGGAATATACACAGGATGCAGCATGCTGAAATGGTGTCCCATGCAGGTGTGTCCCTAGCCATAAGCAGCACCCTGCACACATCCAAACTGATGTATCACTATGAACTAGAAGGATTGCCAGGAACACCTCACCCACTTGCTCATGTCACCCCAGGGGAATCCTCTGGCTTGCAGCCTGGTAATGTATGAGTGACAAAATGCAGTGGCCTGCATCACTATCATGTTCCCTACAGGCCTCTGGCAAATGCCCATGGCTCACCCATAGTGCCAGCATATGCTTCACCCATAGTGCCATCCTACTAAATGTCATAGGGTCCTAACAAACAACATAACACATTAAGCAGACAATAAATGCAAGGCCATGCTGACAAATGCCAGTAGCATGCCTCTACATGTCCTAGTGCAAGAATTGTAGACCAAGACATAAATACTGCTGTGATAAAGGTCAAATTATATAAATACTTCTGTGATATTGCTCCCATACAGTTGGAAGAGGATAGAATTACAGAGGAGGGGCATAAAAGCATGGATATCAAGGAGTGTGTGAAGTCTGAAAATCAAATGTCTGCTCATACATCCTCCTGACTGCAAACCCATGAATGCATAACCACAAACTTGCTTGTAAACCACAATGTGAAGGGAAACTGACCAGATATATGAGTCCTGCCTTTGGATAACCTGGCCAAATCTGTACAACTGATAGGTATGCCCACAGCAGCATATGGCTATTCAGTTAAGCTGAGAAATGCACAAGAAGGGGATCCCCAGCCAGCATAGCATCAAGGTCCTGGACCATTTACAAAGACCCATCACTTGATTGTCTATAGCCACCCCTCCACAATGGCAGGATTGTGCCACAATGTCTAATCTTTGTCTCACAATATTGATCTTCGCTGCATTGCTCTTGTATTTCCCTGGTAAACAACTGTGAGCAAAGAATGATATATGTCAATAGTTGATGACACAATACATTACACTTTAAAACAGTACATATGTCCAAAAATCTATGCTACAACAGAACATGTGACACAAGCAACACAGACAGTAATAGGAAATTTAGTTACACACAATATCCCGCCAAGTTTGGACCAATTGTGTCTCGATATTGGCAACTTATCTACAGATATCCTGCAGAAATAGCTTGCTAGGTGTAGCTGTAGTACACAAAACCCTGGACTGGAGTACAACTCTCCCTGGAATGGAATCCCACAGGCAATATAGATGGTCATACTAGGGATGCTCCTACACTTAGAGAAATAAAGCCCATGTCTGACACCACAGTGGACCTTAGATATCTGTTATCTGCAGATGTCCATGCACAAACACCCCAAAATGTAAATTGTTTGGCAGTCTCACACATACACACACACACACACACACACACACACACACACACACACACACACACACACACACACACACTGGACAGGAAAACCTACAGCCAGCTGTAGGTGGCAGATATGTGGTAAATCTCCATCTGTTTTGTGTGATACTCACACCTATCTAAGGCCACCATACTACAATAATTCAAACATTCACACACATACACATGGGGAAGAGAGACACATACAGTGAGAGAGACAGTACCATTATGAAGCCTTTCCCACTCAGTGCACATCCCATAGTTCCACTCTACACTATCTGCTGATGTATGTCACCTTAGATGTACCTTTGGACAAGCCTCAGGTCTGTAAGCTCAATAGCGCATGTGAAAAAATGCATAACTTACTAAAGCAAATATGTAGATATGTAGGGTTATGAATCTCAGTCCTGGCAACTGCGTATGTGAAGGAATTACTGTTTTACTCCATCCTCACCTAGTACACATCCCATTACCCAATATCAGAACATGTGCTGCAGTCAGTCACTGTACAAATTCCTTTTGTTAGCCCTCAGCCCTATAGGCTCTGTTGTGCTTGTGATAACTGTGTAAGAGTAGAGTACCAATAATTATTTATGTAGCAGTCCTAAACACACTCCTGTCAAATGGAAAGGTGTGTCTGTTTGTGTGTGTGTTTGTAGGTGAATAATTTTGAGGCCATTCCCACTCACTCCATTTCACATTGCCCTCTTTTATCACTGCTGCTGATGTCACTCACCTTTGAAGATACATTTGGATAGCTCTCAAATATGTAAGCTTCGTAGTATGTCTAATAAATGTGCAATACTATAAGGCATAGCAAACTAGTTAGGCAGGAGTTCTAATCTCAGTCCTGGCAAATGTAAAAGTGTGTTTGTGTAAGAGTGTCTGTGTGTGTTGCAGAGACATGATTTTGAGGCCATTGGCACTTACTACACTTCCCTTTCCCCTCCTTTATCACTGCTGCTGATGTCACTCACCTTTAAAGATACCTTTGGACAGCTTTCAAATATGTAAGCCTTGTGGCGTATCTGATAACTGCGTAATGCTATAGTGCAGTAAACTAGTTAGGTAGGAGCTCTAATTTTGGTCCTGGTAAATGTAAAAGTGGGTTTGTTTGTATAACCTGGTGGCGCATCTGATAAATGCATAATGGTATAGTGCAGTAAACTAGTTAGGTAGGAGCTCTAATCTCAGTCCTTATAAAAGTGGGTTTGTTTGTATAAGAGTAGTTTTAGAGACATGCTTTTGAGGCCATTGGCACTTACTTCACTTTACTTCCCCCTCCTTTATCACTCCTGCTGATGTCACTCACCTTTAAAGATCCCTTTAGACAGCTCGCAAGTATGTAAACATAACATTGTGCTCTATTGTAGGGTAGGTTTTGCTATACTTTTGTGTGGTCCTCCCAGCAAACTGCCAAATGTCCACTGTACAGGGCCCACTTTTGTGGTAGGTGTAGCCACTCTTCAGTCCTATAATCTGTTTTGTCATGTGATATTACTATAGAAAAATTTGGAGTCCAAAACAAGATATGGGGCCCTTGTAGTCCTGTGATACAATTCCACACCCAGGAATTATAAGCAAACACACTCATCTATTCATTAATTCCTATGTCACTAAGTCTGCAAACTGGCTCACAGATGGATCTCACAGTGTGAAAGCAGTGGACTCCATGTTAGACTGCAAAACAGTCATGAGTGGTGTTGGATTGCCAAACAGTCATGTGTGGAGTACCACAGGTTCTTGTCCTGTGTCTAGTCTTGTGTGTTGTGTGTAACTCTGATATCCCGCCCCCCAACAGGAATAAACTGTAGTTAACAATGTTTGCAGACAATTGCTAATTGGGGGGTCTTTTTACATCCCCAGATTATGTTAACATCCTGCATAAAGTCACCACTGACACCTCCAACTGTTGTCAGAACACTGGCCTTAGTCTCAATGTCAAGGAATGTGTCCCAATCTCCTGTTGAATCAATGTGTTGTCCACAAATGACCACATCAGTGGTAGTCCAATGGAGACAGATTTCCTTATAGGATGTCTGTGAACACAGATTGACAGCAACCTCTCTTCTGACCACCACACTGTCACTGTGGACAGAAAGTCCTTCCAGGTGGCACATTGCATAACTAAGGGTGTGTCATCCAGGAATGAAAAGGTCAATGTCTCCCTCTACTCCCTGCTCATTAGGCCAATCAGCAGGTCCAATGGCCCATTTCCCATGTAACTCAGTAGACACCATCAACAACTGGGTAGGCTGCAAGTGTACCTGGCATGTATGACCCTAGGCATGAAAAAACTGTCTGATATGGAAAGAGCCCAAAACCTCCAAGTGTTCCTGGTCACATCTTGGCTACTTACAGTGAATCCCTGCTTGACTGACAATGCCATGTCTGCTCAGCTCTGTTACAAATGCCACAGCTAGGAAACCCCAATCTGTATGTACCACATGCCATGGAAAACACAACTGCATTACCACATTCAACAGAACATGCTTGGGGACAAGTCCATAAACCAGACACTGGCCATGTTATGCAATATATGTTGCATATATGTCAATCAAAGCACCTCACTGGCCCTCTTCAAGAGAAATTCGGTTGGGTGGATGGTGAATATAACTGTCACCCTGGGGAATCACTCAAGGGGCAGTAGTTGATAGATGGCATGCTGACAAATGGCAGGTGCCATGATACCAGTATACTCACATGCCCTACTCTTCTCATATCTCCATGGACATTAGCCTGGTACACACCCAGGGACACCTGCACCAATGGACCTCAGTGCTGACAAATGTGTCTGAGTGCATTACTGAGTATAACAGTGTTTGTGAGTTTGTAAACTTGTAGTTGAAAATACTTTGAGGACCTTCTCATCCACTACATCCCCCATTGCTATACTTAGAAAGGGCTGCTGCTGTACTGCACTGTAAAGGTACCTTGTGACACCCTTCACCCTAAGGGCTACCTTGAGCTTGCAATACCAGCATACCACTGTTCTACCAATGAATGGACAGGTGTGGTTTGCCCTCTAAGTCCTGGAATATGTATGTGTGTGTGTGTGTATATGTGTTTGCAAGTCTGTATGAGTGTGCATATTTGTAGGAGACAGCATTCTGAGGCCCCATTCTCCAAATACACTGCACATTGCCATACATTAAAAGGGATGGTGACATTGCTCACCTTAGGAGAGCCATGAAACAATCTTCACCCTGCTAGCTCTGTGGCACGTGCGATAAATGCATATCAGTGTAATAGCAATAATTAAATGGGCTGGTAAAGGTTTGAAGCTCATTCTTGATAAATGTGTTATTGTGAGTTTGTCTTAGCATTATTATGGGTATGAGTGAGTACTATAGCCAATGTGGGTGGGGTGCTGGGTGTCATATGCCATGGTACCCCCAGTACATGTCCCAAGGTCCACTGTATGAGGACCGCTGTCACCATCAACCATACATGTAACTGATGACACTCTTCAGCCCAATAAGGCATCTGCTGTGTGCCAAAACTCTGTAACAGTATGGACTGAATGACGAGATAGGCAGGGCTGCTAAACACAGGTGTGGCAAATGTGTATATGGCTGTATCTGTGCTGGTCATTGTGTATATTTCTGCAGCTGATAGTATTTCCTGGCCATTCTCATCCAGGACATCTCCTATTGCAATACTGTGCAAGGCCAGTAGATGTTGTTCACCTTAGAGGAACTGTGGCACACTTCACTCTGCTTTCCCTGTGGCATGTGCAATAAATGCAAAGCACTTGAATAGCAAGACCTTGGTAGGTAGTATTTCTAATCTCAGTCGTACCAAGTGTGTATGTTTGTGTGTGTGTGAGATCAGTATTCTGACTGTGTAACAAATGTGGTCATGGTTTACAGTTTTACACCATTGTACTCCCAGCACATGTGCTGTCCTACATCCACGTGGCTAATGCCTAATTCCTGCCACATGCTTTGGAACATACATCCTACAGTCGACGATTGCCACCATCTCACCTAACCATCTATCTATGATGTCAGCTTAATAATGGTGGGCATCTCTAAGATCAAGGATGTTGTCACACATAGCATGAAGAGTTGCATTTGTGACCCTGAGACTATGTCCAGTGTTAGATTTGACACATGCCTGTGCCTCCATGACAGTCCAAAACATGTGTCTGGTGACACCTGCTGTGGAACTTGTGGCAGGGCCATGATGGGAAGCAGTCCACTTATGAGCACCCCTGTCTATATACATGTGTGGAATCTGCCTGTTTTCTAGCTATGGAAAGTGTATACACACTATATAGTTATCTTAGATTTAGACAACAAATGTGTATCATACTCATTCACAGGTAGCATATGGATATGTATGATATCCCTGTAGCTGGCCTAGCAGTGGCACAGTCAGTAGTGTTTGACAGACACTCCAGTGTTTGTCATATGTGAGCTGTCTTTTTTCTGGGGTGACTTAGGGTCCTGACCTGTGTTCTATGTCACAGCAGACAGAGGCAGATGCTATGGCCATAGGTGCTGTTTAGCAGGACATCACTACAGCAAGTCTTGCTCAGACATAAATCTTTCAAAATCCAATTTCCCATTATTAGAAAACACATAATACATTCACTTATATGCTGACTTGTTCACATAGCTTTTTATTATTTCACACTGCACTGGGTTGTATCAGAAGGTTGTTCCATGTCTTTTTGTTTCTCACCGTGAAGTACTGGTAGACAGATGTTTGGAAGAGGTGTTTGCATGCCCTTTGTAGGTAATGCTCTTGATCAGGTGATGGCCTGTGCACCAGTTGGTGTTCCCCACTTGCTAATTGCATTCAGAGCAGCTGGGTAGTTCTTCCAATAGCCAATGTCATGGCAACACACTCCTATAATTGAGTACTTAATGTGACCGTTGTCCCTTTGCCTTGGCTGTGAGGAACACATTCTGGAGGTGTATGGCTACTGAGTGTTGCACACAGCAGGTGGGAATAACTCTTACAACAAGACTTGTGGAGACAGGCAAACTAAATGGTGGAGAAGGTTACAGACTTAGGGACCGAATGTGAGTATTGCTGTAATATGGTGTGAATACTGCTAGTTTTATGGGCTTTGTGTGTACATGCTACATCTGCATGGATGTCAGTCTGACAAAGTAATGTGTCTGCATAGTTCTGAACTGTAGGCCTATCCACATAATGGCCAGAGGTTTGCCTGTTATGTTTGGTGTGCTACCCAGACAGGTGTTGTCCTTGGCAAATCAGCGGCATGCTCTTGAGATTGCTGCCAGTAAATGACAACATCCATTTGTGTTTTTGACTTCATATCCCTCAGAATAGAGATGTTGCAGCCAACCCTGTAACACCAGTAACTTCCTCAGTGCATAACAACAATATTTCAAATATGGCCCTGCGTTTGGACTTCTGTCCTCCACTCGTTTGACAGGCTTTGTCCAGTTGTCATGCAGTAGAAGGTTGATGGGTATGGTCTATCAGTATGTAGTGCTGACATTCCTGCTATCATCCCAGTGATGTTGTGGAATAAAACACATTAAGTGAGGTAGATGCCATACATATGAGTGCAAAAGCCGGACAGCATGTAGAACCCTTTACAGTCAAGGGGTGGGTCTGTGGAATAGTATGACATGCCTTAGAATTAGTCTGTTAGAACATGTGAGAGATATTAGTTATTACATGGACAAACATTCTATAGCTGTTACTTGTCATACATTTCACCATGGGGACTGTAGTGGGTTACAATGTAATTTTCTGGAAAAGGTCTGATTCCCAGTTTGATCGAACACTTATAACAGAACCATTGTTATGTGAAGAAGCAATTTACATTGTATCGTTTGATACTGTATCCTCTAGGGGGTTAACTGAGGAGTGTAATTGGAGGCTGTTTAAGAACATACATAATTAAGTGTCAATTGCTTCCTGTATTTAAGGCAAATATGTTTTGTAATGTTGTAATACTTGACGGCAAAAAACATTAAAACATTTGTGTGTATTGATGGCTGGTTGTCTGTTGTTTTACTATCTTCAGTCATTTTAGTTACATTGCTAAGAGGTCAGTGTATGTCTGGCCATTGTGTATGGCTGATCCTGAATTTGTAGCACTGTACTGTGCAATTATTAGTTGTACTGTGTAGGGGGGGCAGCACATGTCAGTAGCATGGGTCCCTTTGTATCATTACCAATGTGTTTGTATGTCCATAGACTGGTTCCCAAACTTTATCTGGCTTGTTCCAGAATTGTACTAAGGTGCTCTTGGCTCTGACAGTACTGCAAGTTATTGACAACTAAATCATTACTGATTCCATAGTCTTCCTTCCCTTTGATAAACCAACTGCACTGAATGCGAAGGCTGAAAACATCATAAAATAGTACAGCTCAGATGGCTTAGTGGTTATATGCTTTGAATATTGTGTACAGGTTCCTGGGTTCAAGGGCTGTATGTTTTGTTGCAGGCCAGGTGTATATTATTTCCTTTACATAACATGTCTATGTGTGCTGTCATTACAGTAGCAAGGGGTGTGAATATACTGTATGGGACACGTGTATACATGGGTGGTTGTACATGTGATATGCACTCAGACATCCATCGTACACCAGCTACACTACTATGGAGACAAATATAATATACCAGACATTTGACTGTTACAATAGTACAAATTAGTTACCTTTCCTGTAACTAGTCTAGTCCAGATACAGATTTGCTGTATCTAGGACTGTATGTTATCTTCAGAATGTTTCCCAAGTCTGCTCCTCAATTTGTCACTTAGATATGTTAGTTCTCTCCTCGCCTGCACTTTCAATAGCTTATTACTTTAGCACTTTACCAGACATCTTGTAACAAGTATTTTAGCACACAAAAGTGCTAACAGCACTAAGTGTTCTACGAGGAAACAGCTCCAATAATTATTATTAATGGCCACCCCACCAGGCATGTCTATAGGTCAGTTCCCTATGCTTTCACCTATTAACCTTCTAAACTGGGACATCCTGAGGCAATGTAGCAACTGCCTCATGTACACTGACAACCCTCACCTCTTATCTCTCTACACTCAGACTTGCAAGAGATGCAGTTATATATCATAACTGGAAGCCACACACTCTCCAGCCAACACCAGAATAATCGGTCAAGAGGATACGGTCAACACTTGCACCACACTACATGGAACACATAGACCTCCAGAACACACACCAGCACTGCCTTCATATAAAAACACAAACCACACACCCACCTTTGCGGAGGCTCTCAATAAAAAGCTGCAGAAACAGTAGAGACCTCCAAGGCAGACATGCGCTCCACCACCATGACACAACACTAATAACAAGACACATATGTCTCCTAAACAGTGCGCCAGTCAACCAAAGCATCTAAGGCAAAACAGCATGGCCAAAACACTAGGTATACTTGACTTGATAGTGAGGAACAGTGATGTCCCACTCACTAGGTTGATAAAGGAGAAAGCAACAGTCAGTTGCCTGTCAGGTGCCAGGATCTGCCACATAACACACACACTGAGGTCCCTCAATAACAGGTACACATATGACTCTCTCATTGTACATGTGGGTGTGAATGACTTGAGACGTACTTCCCTGGACTATATGGAAACAGACATGGAGGAGCTCTCTGACTTTGTAGCCCAGACAGGTATGACCCTAGCCCAGAGCAGCATCCTACCATCACCCAGAATGATACCACAGTACAAGCTGAAAATGATTGATTTCAACAATTGGCTACATTTCTGGTATTATTTTAAGGGGATCCACTATCTGTGTGCCTGGGATGATGTTTGACAGACCATGATCCTTTGCTAATGATGGCCTGCATCTGTCACCCCTGGGCTTCCAGATACTGGCCAAGGCTCTTGCTACCCCATATAGTGGCTTTTTTGGGCAGTGTTCTAAAGACCACATTAACACTGTAACAGCTACAAACAAATGTAATCTGAGGATCATGCTGTTCAGCACTAGAGGTCTATATTTCAAAATGCACTCACTCAAAGCACTCCATAAAATGGAGAACATCGACATTTGTGCTGTAACAAAGAACTGGTTCAAGGCAGCAGGAATCACTCCTGCACTACCAGGCTATCACTCATTCCACACCTGTTTGGCCCAGAACTTGGACTGAAGCTGCAAAGGTGGTGGTGTTTCAATATTCATAACGGATGCACACACCTACAGACTGTTAGCACAACATAATGCATCTGAGATACTTCAGGTGCAGCTAACACTGGGTAAGACAGTAATACAGGTCATAGCCTGCTGTAGAGCAATAAACATGGCCCAAGACTCACATTCCCCATTCCTAAGCACCCTGGGGAATATTAGGTTCTAACTCAACACTCTCATACTGGCTGACATCAACTACCCAACCATTAACTGGAAAAACTACTCATGTACCAATACACTTGGCCAATACTTCTGGAATTCATTAATTCCAATGCCCTGGACATGCTCGTTCTTACTCCCACTGGAGGTAGCAACATCCTCGACCTGGTCATTACTAACATGGGCGAATGTTGCTCTAAACCAATAGTCAACTCCTCCCTGGTTAGATACTAACAGAAACTAATCACCTTGGAAATCCACATCCCTCCCACCACCCCACAAAGGTAACCACCATGAAATCTTCTCCAATGCTAACTTTGGGCACCTACAAACAGAGGTGGCTAACTGCATAGCACCCATGCAGATGGGGACTAGTTGCATGACTGCAGAATCTTACACCAATGCACTGTATGAACACATACACAAATGCATAGATCTCACCATACGCAATGCAACCAAGCTGCTCTCCTCAGAAAAAAGGAAGCCAATCTGGTGGTCCATTGCCATAAAAAAACTCTACAACAGAAGGAGGAAATCAATGCAGAATAAGGTGAAGTCCCAAGACTGGAAATACTCCCTTATCAGCCTCAACCAAAGGTTGAGATCTCTTATCAAATCCAGTAAAGGTAGCTATGAAAACATGATTGCAGCAGATAGTGAAGACAACCACAAGGCCTTCAATAGTTATGTATAGAATCTCCACAGCACAGTAGCACAACCCTCAGATTATGTATGCTTGTATCTGTTAAGGTGGTTCTTTCTTTTGGCTTCCAGACATTAACTATAAAAGGCACTAAGGTGATATTTCTGTCAATATATGTTAGCAGGAACAGTGTTACTACTACAACCTTCTCAGCTGATCTACCTACACCATTTGGATATGTCTCTATTGTCATGCCTTTGTCCCTCCACTTTGTCTGGCTTGTTCCAGATTCATTGCACTAAAGGGTTGTGAGCATACCTCTCCACTGTTGGGCTGTTTGAAGACTGTCTAGGTGTTTGGCCCATCCTTTGTTTCTGTTCCACAGATTATTTGCATTTCTGTGGGCAACACTGTTATGATGCAAGGATTTATGTCAGTCAAGACTGACACACATGTCAGTTCCTATCCTCATATCATTCAGACAGTTCTGTTGATACAGTCCTTGTTGATGTACAACTGTTCAGTTATGACAGCAATATTCTGATTATGTCCGTGTATGTGGCCCATTTCCCACCCTTTGTACAGCCTTTGTTCATTAGTCTTGCACTAAGAGGTTGATATGTATGATTCTGAGGTATGTCTGCACTGCATGTTATATGACTACATACATACATATATGTGTATATATATATATATATATATATATATATATATATATGTGTGTGTGTGTGTGTGTGTGTGTGTGTGTGTGTGTGTGTGTGTGTCTGTATATGTATATATATATGTATGTATATATATATATATATATATATATATATATATATATATATATATATATATATATATATATATATATATATATATATATATATATATATATATATATATATATATATATATATATATATATATATATATATATATATATATATATATATATATATATATATATATATATATATATATATATATATATATATATATATATATATATATAATGTATGGATCAAGGACTATTGAACAAAAGTTCAATAGTCCAAATCCACAATCACCGAACACACTTTAACAAAAGCGCTTTCACCGAAAAAGCGCTTTCGTTAAAGTGCGTTAAAAAAAAAAAAAACAATAAATCTACATTTATGCCCCCCACACCCACCTACTTTAATATTCTCACTCCAAGATCGCACTACAGTGAGAAAAAGGGAATATTCCCTTATCCGCACCGTAGTACGATCTCTGCAACAGTCATTCACCCACGACTCCCTCTAGCTGCAGGCATACTTCTGCAAAAGTGCTTTTTCGGTAAAAAGCACTTTTGCAGAAGTATGCCCAGCTGTTTGTGCTTCAGTCAGAAGTTCCTTCGGGGATCAGTACCGATATATATATATATATATCTATATATATATATATATATATATATATATATATATATATATATAGGTGCATAGGCTCATAGGAAGATACTAGGCCCTAGGGCCTATATAAGCCTAGCCACATTTATATCATGCTATCGAAAGATGAAAATAGCAAATGCTATTTCATCGAACCCAAAACATCTAAACAACAAATTATCGAACATTCAGAACAGCAAATTTTTTCCCATGGAAAAAATTTGCTATTCCGAAACACATACACACAACACAAGCACAAAAACAGCAATCCACACACATACACTTAAAATCCTGCATCTAACCCTACACTAACCTGTACATACACTACTATCTATCCACTTACCTTAACCCAAACCCTAACCCTAAGGTTCGTCACTATCGCACACTCACCTAACCCGCCCCTAACCCTAATGTCCACACAATCTCACACTTACCTGAACCAACCCGTAACTTTCCACCACAGCGCTAAAAATAGTGAAGCCACAGAAACAGCCAACTGAATTCTTTCCCTAAGAAAGAATTTGGAGTTCTGCTGCTTTGCTATTTTTAGCATTCGCTGAATAGGGGTCGATATGAGAACATTCGAAGTTTTAAAACTTTGATGCTCTGATATAGACCCGCCTAGCCAACAAGATTCTTTGGGACAAATAATGTCCTGTGCCCCTGTCCAGCAGACACACAGAGGTGAATCACGGGGTGGAGTTCCTATTTACCATCCAAATGTCAATATTTATCTGAAAGAGGGCTAATGAGGAGCTCTGTTTCACATAAATGGGTAGTTTGTTTCAGAATATGGAAAGTGTTATGGACAGTAATCTATCCCACTAGCATGTTCTGTCTATTGTGGTGACAAGGTTTAGCTCCCTAAAACATGTGTTTTGGAGGGACTGCGATTTCTTTATGTGTAGCATGGCCAACAGCTCTGGGTTTGACATGCCTGTGTATGTTAGACAGAGATTGGCTCTGAGAAGGCAATATACAATGTATTAAAGCTGCTGTATGTTGAGACAGTTTGTGTAGGGCATCTGTTTGAGGCCAGTGATCCCCTTTGTGAGATAATTATGTGGACTTTCCAGTTGTTGTAGATGTCTTGGGAGGTACATACCAAGCATACAGTTGTACTGTATAATAGGTCTAATGAGGGATGAGTAGAGAGGAACAATGATCTCCTTTTTTCTGGATAAGACACCTATTGTGATGTGATGTGCCACATGGAAGGATTTCCTGAGTACTGTGGCAATGTGGTTATCAAAGGAGAGACTACTATCCACCTGTGTACCTAGGTCTCATCACACTTTCAGTGTTAAGTGTACTAGCAGCTATGTGATAGTTCATGGGCACAGAGTTTTATCCAAAGGGGGTGACAATGCATTATTTGGCGTTGGGTTTGAGGCCATGGCCTTGACACCAGGCATCTGTCTCAGTGAGGCCCTTTTGTAGACTCTCCACATCTTTATGGGATTCAGTAATGGCTCCCAGTTTGCAGTCATCTGCAAACTTTGTTAGCCATAGACCCTCTGTGTTAGCCTGAACTTCAGAGAAGTAGATGCCAAACAGGAGAGGACCAAGGACTGAACCATGTTGTACTCCAATTGTCACTGGTCTGGAATCAGATTTGCAGTCTGCTACTTTTACAATGTGGGTTCTGTCTGTAAGCCAATTGGCAACCCATCTTGTGATATAGGTATTTATGCCTAGTTTAGTGAGTTTATCTGTAATTCCAGAGTGGGGGATGCTGTTGAAGGCCTTGACAAGGTCTAGGTAGGCTGTGTGAACCACCTTGGCCTTGTCCTTGGCTGTGGTGACTGTTTCAAAGAAGTCAGTCAGGTGTAGGTGAAATGATGTACCTTTCACAAACCCAAACTGGGTGGGGTCCACAGTTTGGAAGTTACCTATGTCATTGTTTATAAGTTCCATGATGATACACTCCATGGCCTTGCAGATCAGGCTTCTCAGGCTGATGGGGCAGTGGTGGCCAGTGTCGATGGTGGCTCCCCCCTTGTGAAGTGGGATAACTGTCGCTGTGTGCCATTCAGTAGGCACAAATCCTGAAGTGAGGCTGTGATTCAACATGGTACTTAGGTGGGGTGCCAGTTCATTCTGTAGTTTGTGCTGAACACAGCCTGGGATGTTGTCTGGTCCCATGGATGCTGTATTCTTGGCTTTGGAGAGTGTGTTTTTTAACTGTGCGGCCATGATTACAGAGGTTTTACATTCATCCAGCATTGAGATAGACCCTTTAGTGGGTGAGAGGGGGGTAAAGTTAGCACTGAACCTACCTGCCAGGATGTTGGCAAAATCAGTTGGTTCTGTATATTTACTGCCATTGTGCTGTAACTCAGAGCAGATCTGAGTATTGCCATTGAGATTCTTGACATAGCTATAGAATGCTTTGTGACTGTCTTTAGAATCAGTTGCAATTTTGTTTTTGTAACTAAGTTTGGTGGATTTTATGAGGGATCTCAGCTTCTTACTGAGGCTAATAAGGGAGTTCTTATAACTATGGGAGTTTACTCCTTTTTTGCAGCAGTTTCTTCCTTCTGTTGTACAGTTTTTTAATGGAAGGGGACCACCAGATTGCCTTCCTTTATTGGGAGAAGAGCATCTTGGTTCTATTTGGGATGGCACGATCCATGCACTTGTGTATGTGTTCATACAGTGTATCAGTGTAATATTCAGCAGTCGTACTTCTATTTCCCATCTGCATGGGTGTCATGAAGTTAGCCACTTCTGTCTTAAGAAGCATGAAGTTGGCTTTGGAGAAGTTCTTCACAGTGGTTTCCTTAATGGGGGTGTGTAGGTGGTATATATACATATATATATATATATATATATATATATATATATATATATATATATATATATATATATATATATATATATATATATATATATATATATATATATATATAGGTTCATATGTGTACTAGGGTAATGGCCCTGGAACCTTTACAGTCCTAGCCCATAGGATTACCCTGGCATCATGCCACACAGCCGTAGTTCCTAGTGCCTCTGCCGAGTAGAGCCACTGGAGTGATCCCCATGGTGAATTTCCTATTTCCCATCCACTCATCAAGATTTCCCTTGAAGAGGGCCAGTGAGGTGCTCTGATTGACATGTATGGAAAGTCTATTCCATAGCAAGAGCAGTCTATGGGTTATGAACCTGTCCCTACAGCATTTTCTGTTGATTATGGTGCTGAGGTTGAGGTGTCTGGAGTGTGTGATGCGGAGGGATTGGGATTTCTTTACATGTAGCATTTCTAACAGAGCTGGGTCACACATGGCTTTGTAAGTCAAGCAGAAATCACCTCTAAGTAGGCAATATGAGACAGAGAATATTTGGAGTTCTTTTGAGTCTGTCCATATAGGACAAGTGTTTAATGCCTGGGATCCTCTTTGTGAGGTACTTGTGCGGCCTCTCCAGTTGTTGCAAGTGTCTTGTGAGGTACATGCCAAATGGGGCATTGTACTCGATGATTGGCCTAATGAGGGAAGAGTAGAGGGAGACAATGACCTCTTTCTTCCTGGATGCAAAACTCTTAGTAATGAGATCTGCCACATACAAGGACTTTCTGACCACAGTGGCAATGTGGTGGTCAAAAGAGAAGTTGCTGAGAACCTGTATTCCAAGATCTCTTATAACACCTTCTGTGTTCAGTGGACTACCATCAATGCGGTAATTCAAGGGAACCAGGTTTTTCGCATGGGGGATGACGACGCATTTTTTTGGTATTGAGCTTAAGGCCATGGTTCTGGCACCAGTTGTTGGTCTCATTGAGGCCTTTCTGTAGGATGTCAACATCACTTGGGCAGTTAATGATAGCTCCCAACTTGCAATCATCTGCAAACTTTGTCAGCCACAGTCCCTTCATGTTTGCCTGGACTTCAGAGAAATAGATACCAAACAGGAGAGGACCCAGGACCAAACCCTGTGGGACTCCACCCATTACTGGTCGGCAATCTGATTGGAGTCAGCTACTTTCACACTGTGGGTTCTATCTGTGAGCCTGTTTGCAACCCACCTAGTGATATAGGGGTTGATGCCTAGCTTAGTGAGTTTTTCTATGATTCCTGAGTGGGGAATGATATCAAAGGCCTTGGCAAAATTAAGGTAGGCTGTATGAACTACCTTGTCTTCATCCACAGCTCTGGTGACTGACTCAAAGAAGTCAACCAAGTTGAACAGGCATGATATACCCTTCACAAAACCAAACCGTGTAGGATCCAGACTTTGGAGACTCCCTATATCCTTGTTTATGAGGTCCATGATGATGTGCTCTATACCTTTGCATATCAGACTCGTCAAGCTAATGGGGCGATAGTTCCTGGGGTCTGTAGTCGCTCCTCCTTTGTGGAGAGAGATGACTGTAACAGTGCACCATTTGGTTCGGACAAAGCCTGAAGTGAGGCTGTGATTGAACAGGGCACACAGGTGAGGTGTCAGTTCACTCTGTAGTTCATGTAGAGCACAGCCAGAGATATTCTCAGGTCCCATAGAAGATGTATTCTTGGCCTTGGACAGTGCTGATTTAACCTGTGCGGTAGTAATACTGGGTGCCTGGCAATCTACTGGTATCGTGATTGGTCCTTTGTGGGCGAGAGGGGTAAAGTTGGCACTGAATCTGTCGGCCAGTATATTGGCAATATCTGTTGGCTCTGTATAGGAGATACCATTGTGCAATAGCTCAGAGAAAATATGGGTATTGCTGTGGAGATTCTTTACATAAATATAGAAGGCCTCATGGGTGTCTTTACTATCTGCTGCAATTCTGTTTTCATAGCTGGCTTTAGAGGATTTGATTAGGGATCTCAACCTTTTGTTGAGGCTGATAAGGGTGTTTTTCCAGTCTTGGGACATCACCTTATTCTGCATTAGTTTCCTCCTCTTGTTGTAGAGTTTGTTTATGGCAGGGGACCACCAGATTGGCTTCCTTTTTTTTGAGAAGAGCATCTTGGTTCTATTGGGTATGGTGAGATCCATGCATTTGTGTATGTGTTCATACAGTGCAAAGGTGTATGATTTGGCGGTCATGCAACTATTCTCCATTTGCATGGGTGCCATGAAGTTAGCCACCTCAGTTTTTAGGAGCTCAAAGTTAGCCTTGGAGAAATTTTTCATAGTGGTTACCTTTGTGTGGGTGGTGGGAGGGAAGTGGATTTCCAAGATGATTATTTTGGGGTCAGATCTAACCAGTGAGGAGTGGACTATTGGTGTAGAGCAACAGTCAGCCACATTAGTAATGACCAGGTCAAGGATGTTGTTACCTCTAGTGGGAGTAAGAATGAGCTGGTCCAGAACATTGGAATTTATAAATTCCAGAAAGCATCGAGCAAGTGCATTGGTACATGAGTAGTTTTCCTAGTTAATGGAGGGGTAGTTGAAGTCACCCAGTATGAGAGTATTACTTTGGACCCTATTATTCTCCAGGGTGCTTAGGAATGTGGAATATGCATCTTGGGACATGGTTGGGGACCTATAGCAGGCTACAACTTGAATCGCTGTCTTACCCAATGTTAGCTGCACCTGAGGTTTCTCAGATGCATTATGTTGCGCTGCCAGTCTGGAGGTGTGCACATCCTTTATGAATATAGAAACACCACTGCCTTTGGAGCTTTGGTCCAAGCTCTGGGGCCGTAAAGTGTGGAATGAATTATAGCCTGGTAGTGCAGGAGTGCTTTCTGCTGCCTTGAACCAGGTCTCTGTTACAACACAAATGTCAAGGTTCTCCATTTTAAGGAATGATTCAAGCAAGTGCATTTTGAGATTTAGACTTTTAGCATTGAGCAGCACGACTCTCAGATTGCATGTTATGGTGGTAATTTGGTCTTTGGAACACTGCCTGAAAAAGGCACTATAGGGGTGACAAGAGCTTTGGTCAGTATCCAGAAGCCCAGGGGTGACAGATGTAGGCTATCTCTGGCAAAGCATCATGGTCTGTCATTCATGTCATCCCAGGCAGACAGATACTGGATCCCCTTAGAATGACTATATATATATATATATATATATATATATATATATATATATATATGTGTGTGTGTGTGTGTGTGTGTGTGTGTGTGTGTGTGTGTGTGTGTGTGTGTATATGCACGCGCGCGTGTGTGCGTGTGAATGTGTGTGTGTGTGTGTCGCTATGTTTCCATAAATATGTTTCAACACACACACACACACACACACACACACACACACACACACACACACACACACACACACACTCACACACACACACACATATATGTGTGTGTGTGTGTGTGTGTGTGTGTGTGTGTGTGTGTGTGTGTGTAAAATTATGAAGATAAAGCTATACATAATATATATATATATATATATATATATATGTATATATATATATATATATATATATATATATATATATATATATATATGTGTGTGTGTGTGTGTGTGTGTGTGTGTATAACATTCTACAAATATATCAAATTATGAGATAGATAGGTATAGATATATATGTATATGTTTATATTTAGATATGTATATATGTCTATATACAACACATGAATGTTTCCACAGAGCTTTCTCACTATTGTTGTATGCCTCTATTGCATGATATGTTTGAAAAAAACAAAAGCAGTTTTTGCAGCTCAGATGGTGCAGTGGTATGTTCTCTGATTGTAGTGTACAGGGTCCTGCTTTCAAGGCTTGGAGCTGACATTATTTTCCATTAACATTAAATAACCGGATGCATGATATGCTGGGGAAAACATCAGAACATTCAATAACTTGAATGGCTTAGTGGTTACATCCTTTGATTACAGAGTATGGGCTCCTGGGTCCAAGACTTTGGAGTGATGTTTATTTTCCATTAATGTTTAATAACCAGTGTGCATGATATGTTAGGAAAAACATCATAACATTATGCATCTCAAATGGCTTAGTGGTTAAGTGTTTTCACTATGGTGTATGGGGTCTTTGGTTCCAGACTTGCAAGTTTGTTTTGTTGCTACACTTTAAACTTTATTGCAGAGGCGGAATAAAATGAAAAAAAAAAATATGTGTTTTGATTACTTTACTAGGAGTATGGACATTGCTTTCTGCACCATTATCTGTGTGGGGGCTGTATAAACATTGAAAACATGACAGGGGCTTTACATTACCTTGTACTCACACACATTCTGGGAAAAGCATATAATGATAGGGGAACAAACAGGGACAGATTTTAAATATTGCTCTTACATACTTGGGAATGTATCGTGTGGGCTTTGCTGTTTTACTTCTTTTAGCTGCTCCCATTAGGGGTCGCCACAATGGGTCAACTGTTTCCATTTCTTCCTGTCCTCTGCATCTTGCTCTATCACACCAACCACCTGCATGTCCTCTCTCACCACATCCATAAACCTTATCTTAGGCCTTCCACTTTTCCTATTACCTAGCAGCTTCATCCTTAGCATATTTTTCCCAATATACTCTGCATCCCTCCTCAGCACATGTCCAAACCAATGTAATCTTGCCTCTCTGGCTTTGTCTTCAAACCTTCCAACCTGGGCTGACCCTCTAATATACTTTTTCCTAATCCTGTCCATCCTCGTCACACCCAGAGCAAATCTTAACATCTTCAACTCTGCCACGTCAAGCTCTGGCTCCTGCCTTTCTGTCACTGCCACTGTCTCCAACTCATAGAACATAGCTGGTCTCACTACCCTCTTGTAGACCTTCCCTTTCACTCTTACTGGTACTCGTCTGTCACAAATCACTCCTGACACTCTTCTCCACCCACTCCATCCTGCCTGTACTCTCTTCTTCATCTCTCTTCCACACTCACCATTACTCTGAACTGTTGATCCCAAGTATTTAAACTCATCCACCTTCACCACCTCTACTCTCTGTATCCTCACCATTCCTGTATCCTCCCTCTCATTCACACACATATAGTCTGTCTTAGTCCTGCTGACCTTCATTCCTCTTCTCTCTAGAGCATATCTCCATCTCTCCAGGGTCTCCTCCACCTGTTCCCTACTCTCACTACAGATCACAATGTCATCTGCAAACATCATAGTCCATGGGGACTCCTGTTTGATCTCGTCTGTCAACCTGTCCATCACCATTGCAAATAAGAAAGGGCTCAGAGCTGATCCTTGATGTAATCCCACCTCCACCTTAAATGCATCTGTCACTCCCACCGCAGACCTCACTGCTGTCACACTACCCTTGTACATATCCTGTACCACTCTTACATACTTCTCTGACACTCCCGACCTCCTCATACAATACCACAACTCCTCTCTAGGCACCCTGTCATTTGCTTTCTCTAAGTCCACAAAGACACAATGCAACTCCTTCTGACCTTCTCTGTACTTCTCCATCAACACTCTCAGAGCAAACACCGCATCTGTAGTGCTCTTTCCTGGCATGAAACCATACTGCTGATCACTAATCATCACCTCCCTTCTTAAACTAGCTTCCACTACTCTTTCCCATAACTTCATGCTGTGACTGATCAATTTAATCCCTCTAGTTACTACAGCTGTGCACATCACCCTTACTCTTAAAACACTTTTTCTCCATTCCTCAGGTATCCTCTCACTTTCCAAGATTTCATTAAACAATCTAGTTAAACACTCCACTGCCATTTCACCTAAACACCTCCAGGATTCCACAGGCATGTCATCTGGACCAACAGCCTTTCCATTCTTCATCCTCTTCATAGCTATCCTTACTTCCTCCTTGCTAATCCACTGCACTTCATGATTCACTATCCACACATCATCCAACCTTCTCTCCCTCTCATTCTCTTCATTCATCAGCCCCTCAAAGTACTCTTTTGATCTGCTCAACACACTCTCCTCGCTTGTGAGTACATTTCCCTCATTATCCTTTATCACCCTTACCTGCTGCACATCTTTACTAGCTCGGTCCCTCTGTCTAGCCAATTGGTACAGGTCCTTTTCTCCCTCCTTAGTGTCCAACCTTTCATACAACTCTTCATACGCCATACCTTAGCCTTCACCACCTCTCTCTTTGCCATGCACCTCATCTCCTTATACTCTTATCTACTTTCTTCATCTCTCTGACAATCCCACTTCTTCTTCGCCAACCTCTTTCTATGTATACTCTCCTGTACTACTGTACTTCTTCATTCCACCACCAGGTCTCCTTGTCTTCCTTCCTCTTTCCAGATGTCACACCAAGCACCTTTCTAGCCATCTCTCTTACTAGCTCTGCTGTAGTTACCCAGCTATTTGGTAACTCTTCACTGCCACCCAGTGCCTGTCTTAACTCTTCCCTGGCAATTACAATTTCCTCCCAATTACCCTTTTTCAGTTTCCACCATTTGATCCTTGGTGCTGCCCTCACAGTTATCCTCCTCTTCTTCATCACCAATGTCATCCTACAAACCACCATCCTATGCTGCCTAACTACACTTTCCCCTGCCACCACTTTACAGTCTCCAATCTTACTATTTTTTTTAATCCACGGACACTAACAGTAGTGTCTGCGGATACACACTCTCACTGCTGTTGACTTCCATGCAGGGTTTTTTTTTTATTGTGAGAGCTCTGCTCTCAGGCACAGCCCCCTGCACTCATACACAGATCCGTGTCCATGTAAGAGGTGAGCAGCATGCCTTAATTAATATTCAAGATGCACTGCTGCTCTACACATACATGAACAACTCCATGTCGGAATAACACTATTATAACACAGAACTTCGTGAATCTGAGGGATATTGATTTCTGTCAATCATGTCATCCCAAGCAGAGAGATACTGGATCCCCTGAGAATGACATAATACACTTAAGCCAATGTTGCAGTCAATCATCTGTTGATAGTACTACGGCATCATTCTGGGTGACGGTGGTATACTGCGCAGGGCTACTGTCACACCTGCCTGGACCACATAATCAGAGAGTTCAACCATGTCTCCTGTCATGTAGTCCAGGGAGGTGTGCCACAGGTCATTCACATCCATATGGATACAGAGTGATACTCATAGTTGTTGTGAAGTGCCATGACTGGCTGTGTCATGTGTTGGATGCTGGCATGTGATAGATATTTGGCTGTTACCTGCTCCATATTCAACTTAATGAGTGGGATATGTGCATGCCTCAGTAGTCAGTTACCCATGAGCACTGTATTGTGCAAAGTGGTTAGCCTTAGGAGTTTAGGTTGAGGGGCACACTGTGTAGGTTAAATATGTGTCCCTTGGCATTTGCCATGTCATGGTGTCTGAGTGGGTGCCTGTCTTGCTGGTCTATGCTGTTTGGGTAAATGTTCATTGAGTGTCTCTGTGAATGTGGGTGCGTGGCTTTTCACTGTGTGTCATAGCTGTCAAAGTGGGTGTCATGGTGAGCTATGTGTTCCACATGGTGTGGTGCAGGTGTTGATCTTATCCTCTTAACCTGCTAGTCCAGTCTTTGCTGGAGAGTGCATACATCCACATTGGGTGATATATGGGTAACTTCCACAGGTCTGAGTGTTTGGATTTTAGAGGGGAGGGTTGTCTGTGTACATGAGGTAGTTGCAACAGTGCCTCAGAATGGACAAGTGCACCAGGGTAATGGGTGACAGCACAGAAAACTGCCCTGCAATCATGCTGGGAGGGATGGACATAACTAGTAAGTACTGGGGCTACTTCTCTGATGAATGAGTACTGCTGAAGGCTCCCAGCTGTGCCACACTTATTGATACATTAACCTGGTGAAGTGCCAAGCCATGATGCCATTTGAAGTGCAAGGCAGATGATGTAAGGGTGGAACAGAAGGCAGACTTACTGCCACCTGTAATACTTTACCTCAGTTGTGTAATTATCAGCAAGTTTGGCCATGTGAAAGTTCAGTAAGCATTGTAGCAAGTGCAGTAACTGTGAAGCACTCTAGTAACTAGATAGGCAGGAGTTCTAATCCCAATACTGGCAAGTGAGTGTGTGAGAATCATGTACTGTGTGGGTTATACCATTTTGATTTGTGTACCACCCTGTAATTGTCCCATCACCCTACTTTACTACGCCTGCTGATGTCATTCACCTTAGAAGTTACTTGGGACAAGGATAACTCATGTATGCTCCGTGGTACGTCTGATAACTGTGTAACATTGTTGTAGAAATAACTAGACAGATAGGGATTCCATTCTCAGTACTGGCAACTGTGTGTGTCTATGTGTTCCTTTGGCCAAAGATCATATCCTGTTTGGCTGATAGCATTTTGATTGGTGTACCATCTATGCCTGTTTACCACCTCCCGATGGAATTACCTTATATAGCGTGGTAATGGCATCTGCCTCACATGTAGCATGTTAAACCATTGTGCAGGCCATTTCAGTCCTCTGTACAGATGTCTATGGGATATCCAGATGTTTAGGTTCATAGGTTCATAGGTGTGGACTAGGCTAATGACCCTGGAGCCTTTACAAGCCTAGCCAGAGGATTACCCTGTCATTGTGCCACCTGACGTTATTTTATAGGTTCATAGGTTGGTACTAGGCTATCGGCCCTAGGGCCTACACAAGCCTTGCCATAACAATTCCCTGACTATTTCTTCCCACATTATTTGCTTCCCTGGACTTCTGTCTAGCAGGGCGACTGACATGATCCCAGGGGTGAATTTCCTATCTCCCATCTAATCATCAAGGTTCCTTTTGAAGAGGGCCAAAGAGGTGCTCTGTTTGACATGTATGGTCAGTCTATTCCAGAGTCTGGGGAGTCTCTGGATCAGGAATCTATCCCTCCAGCATGTTTTGTTCATTGTGATGACAAGGTTTAGATCCCTGGAGCGTGTGTCTCTGAGGGATTGGAATTTTTTAAGTGTAGCATGTCCAACAGCTTTGGGTTTGACATGGCCTTGTATGTTAAGCAGAGATCACCTCTGAGTAGACGATATGCGACAGAGTATAGGTGGAGTTTTTTTAGATGGTCAGCATAGGGCATCTGCTTTAGGCCTGTGATTATTTTAGTGAGGTATTTCTACGGCCTTTCCAGTTGTTGCAGATGTCTTGAGAGGTACATACTAAACAGGGCATTGTATTCTATAATGGGTCTAATGAGGGATGAGTACAGTGGGACAATGACCTTCTTTTTTCTGGACGAAAAGCCCTTAGTGATGAGGTGTGACACATAGAAGGATTTCCTGACTGTTGTGGCGATGTGGTTATCGAACATGAGACCACTGTCTACCTGTGCCCCCAAGTCTCTTATCACACTTTCGGTGTTTAGTGTACTGCCAGCTATGTGGTAATTCACAGGTACATGTTTTTTCTCAAAGGGGATAACTATATATATCTTGGCATTGAGCTTGAGCCCATGGCTCTGGCACCAAGCATCTGTTTCTGTAAGGCCCTTTTGTAGAATATCAACATAATTTGGGGATTCAATAATGGCTCCCAGTTTGCAGTCATCTGCGAACTTTGTTAGCCAGAGTTTCTTAGTGTTGGCCTGTACTTCAGAGAAGTAGATGCCAAACAAGAGTGGCCCCAGGACTGAACCCTGAGGTACTCCACTTGTCACTTATCTGCAGCTGGATTTGGAGTCGGCTACTTTTACAGTGTGGGTTCTGTCAGTAAGCTAGTTGTCAACCCATCGAGTGACATAGGGATTAATGCCCAGCTTAGTAAGTTTATCTATGATGCCAGAGTGGGGGATGGTGCTGAAGGCCTTTTTGAGGTCCATATAGGCTGTGTGGACCACCTTACTCTTGTCCACGGCTCTGGAGACTATTCTGAAGACATCAATTAAGTTCAGGAGACAAGATCGGCACTTCATGAACCCAAAATGCGTGGGGTCCAGTGTTTGAAGGTTGCCAATGTCTTTGTTTATAAGTTCCATGATAATACGTTCCATGGTCTTGCAGATCAGGATCATCAGACTGATGGGGTGGTAGTTCCTGGGATCCAAGGTGGATCCCCCCTTGTGGAGTGGGATAACTGTAGCTGTGCACCGCTCAGTGAGCACGAAGCCTGAGGTGAGACTATGATTAAACATGACACTTAGGTGAGGTGCCAGTTCATTTTGTAGTTCATGTAGTACACAGCCGGGGATGTCATCTGGTCCCATGGATGCTGTATTCTTAGCTTTGGAGAGTGCATTTTTTTACCTGTGTGGCCATTATTACTGGAATTTGGCAATCTTTCGGTACTGAGATGGGCCCTTTAGGGGGTGAGAGGGAGGTGAAGTTTGCACTGAATCGATCTGCCAGGATATTGGCAATATCCTTAGGATCAGTATATTTAATGTCATTCTGTTGTAGCTCAGAGCAGATCTGAGCATTGCCATTTAGATTCTTGACATAGCTATAGAATGCATTGTGGTTGTCTTTGGAATCTTTGGCAATTTTATTTTTGTAACTAGCTTCGGAGGATTTTATGAGAGATCTCAGCTTCTTACTGTGGCTGGTAAGATAGTTTTTTGCATCCTGGGATTTTCCTCTTTTCTGCAACAGTTTCTTCCTTTTGTTGTAAAGTTTCTTTATTGCAAGGGACCACCAGATTGGCTTCCTTTTTTTGGAGGAGAGCGTCTTGGTTCTATTGGGGATGGCACGATTCATGCATGAGTGGATGTACTCGTACAGTGCCTTAGTGTAGGATTCAGCAGTCGAACTTTCAGTTCCCATCTGCATAGGTGTCATGAAGTTTGTCACTTCTGGCTTGAATAGCATGAAGTTGGCTTTGGAGAAGTTTTTTTATGGAGGTTTCCTTACTGGGGGCTGGGGCTGGGATGTGGATGTCAAGGGTGATTAGCTTATGGTCAGACCTGACCAACATGCCTCTGTGGAGTAGAACCACTGCAATGATCCCTGGGGTGAATTCTCTATTCCCATCTATTCATCAAGCTTTCTCTCGAAGAGAGCCAATGAGGTGCTCTGTTTGACATGCATGGGACATCTAGTCCATAGCATGGGCAATCTCTGAGTTATGCACCCATCCCTATGGCATGTTCTGTTGATTGTAGTAATCAAGTAGAGGTCTCTGGAGCATGTGGTGTGGAGGGATTGGGATATCCTTGGATGTAGCAGTTCTAACAGAGCTGGGTCAGACATGGCTTTGTAGGGCAAGCAGAGATCACCTCTAAGTAGGTGATATGAGAAAGACAATAGTTGGAGTGTTTTGAGTCTTTCCATATAGGACAACTGTTCCAGGCCTAGGATCATCTTTGTGAGGTACGTTTGCAGCCTCTGCAGTTGTTGCAGGTGTCTATTGAGGTACATGCCAAATGGGGCATTGTACCTGATGATTGGCCTAATGAGGGAAGGGTAGGGGGAGACAATGATCCCCTACTTCCTGGATGCAAAACCATTAGTAATCAGATGTTCCACACTGAAGGACTGTCTGCCCACAGCGGCAATGTGGTGGTCAAATGAGAGGTTGCTGTCAACCTGTGTTCACAGATCTCTTATGATGCCTTCTGTGTTCAGTGGACTACCATTGATGTGGTGATTTATGGGAAATGAGTTATGTCCAAAGGGGATGCTGACACATATTTGGCCATTGAGCTTCAGGCCATGCTTCTGACAGCATACGTTGGTCTCATTGAGGCCTTTCTGCTGGATGTCAACATCAGGTGGATTATTAATAATAGCTCCCAACATGCAATAATCTGCAAACGTTGTCAACCAGAGTACCCTTGTGATGGCCTGCACTTCAGAAAAGTAGATACTAAACAGGGGAGGAAATGGGACTGAACACTGTGGAACCCCACTGGTGACTGGTCACCAGTCTGACTTGGAGTCAGCTACTTTCACACCGTGGGGTCTATCTGTGAGCCAGTTTGCAACCCACCTAGTGATATAGGGGTCGATGCCTACCTTAGTGGGTTTTCTATGATTCCAGAGTGGGGAATGCTATCAAAGGCTTTGGCCAGATCAAGGTAGGCTGTATGACCACCTTAACATCATCCATAGCTTTGGTGACTGACTCAAAGAAGTTGACCAGGTTGAGCAGGCATGATCTACCCTCCACAAAACCTAACTGTGTGGGATCCAGACTTTGGAGATCCCCTATATCCTTGTTTAGTAGATCCATGATGATGTGTTCCATACCTTTGCATATCAGACTCATCAGGCTAATGGAGTGATAGTTCCCAGGGTCTGTAGTCACTCCTGCTTTGTGGAGAGGGATGATTGTAGCAGTGCCCCATTTGGTAGGGACAAAGCCTTAGGTGAGAATGTGACTGAACAGGGCACACAGGTGTGGTGCCAGGTCACTCTGTAGTTCATGTAGAACACAGCCAGGGTTATTGTCAGGTCCCACAGAAGATGTATTCCTGGCCTTGGACAGTGCTATTTTAACCTGTGCAGCAGTAATACTGGGTGTCCAGAAATCAACCGGTATTGTGATTGGTCCTTTGGGAAGGTGAGAGGAGTTAGGCTGGCAATGAATCTGTCTGCCAGTATACTGGCAATATCTGTTTGCTCGGTATAGGAGGTATCATTGTGCAGTAGCTCAAAGCACATCTTGGTATTGGCATGGAGATTATTCACATAACTTTTGAAGGCCTTGTGTTTGTCTTTCCTATCTGCTGTAATTCTGTTTTCATAGCTAGCTTTAGATGATTTGATGAGTGATCTTAACCTTTTGTTGAGGCCAGTAAGAGAGTTGTTCCAGTCTTGGGACTTCAACTTTTTCCACATCAGTTTATTTGTTCCATTGTTGAGTTTGTGTATGGCAGGGGACCACCACATTGACTTCCTGTTTTGGAGGACTGCATCTTGGTTCTATTGGTCATGGCGAGATCCATGCATATGTGTATGTGTTCATACAGTGCATTGATGTATGATCTGGTGGTCATGCAACTATTCTCTATTTGCATGGATGCCGTGAACTTAGCCACCTCTGTTTTAAAGAGTCCAAGGCTAGCTTTGGAGGTGTTTGTCATGGTGGATACCTTTGCAGGGGGGGTGAGGGATGTTGATTCCCAAGGTGATTAGTTTGTGGTTGGATCCACACCTCAGTATTTTGATGTGAGGACCCAACAAGGTCATGTATGTCACCACATACATCAGGGATAGTTGCATCCACCACCCTGAGTATTTGTGTGTTGTTGTGTTCACTATGTGCCTCTGCATCCATGACAAACTGGAACATGTGTCTGATGACTCCTTCTGTGGCACTTGCAACAGTCGCCCGACGAGCAGTGTTCCTCCTGCAAGCACCCCTGTCCATTCCCCTGTGTAGAACCTTGCCTGCACTCTGAGTATGGCCAGTATCTACTCTCACACCTGCCATAGTCACCACACTAGCCTGTTCAATGCCACCTCCTGCCACCTGTCCATCATCTGTGGCCACTGGTGACGGGATATGTGTGGGCATTGTCACTACATGCAGTGATGGTGTGCACAAGGGTGGGATGTAATGGATCAGATTCAGGGCCTGACAACCCCACCTGTACCTCATTGTTCCTATCATCATTGGCAGAGTCTGCAGAAATACTGACATTGTTTCAAAGGGGGGGGTACCCAGACCCCATTGCCACATGTGAGAGGAAGACAACATATGTACATTAATACCTGCACTTTGATGTTGGCTGGTGCACACACACACACACACACACACACACACACACACACACACACACACACACACACACACACACACACTTACAGGTGAGGTGGCATAAATCTGTAAAACAGACCACACATTACCCACATGGTGAAATGCATGACACACAGCTGTCAACATCATGCATTGCAGCCAGTTGTACATGTAACTGACAATATAGAGGTCTGGGATACGTGAATAGTGTTAGTGTGTGATGGCCGTTCTCCAGCACAGACTGCAGCCATGTACACATCATTGCTGTCCACCTGTATAGCACAGTGGCAAGTTCTACAGAACATACCTCACAACTCTACATATCCTCACAGGATGCTTAGCAGTCTGGCTCATATGTCTGCTCTATTTCTCATAACACCTGTGTTTCTCTGTGACATACATGTGATGATCTGAGGAGTGACATCACTGATTAATGACATACATGTGCATGTCAGATCTGCAAACGAGCAGTGAATGTATGGTCACACAATCCCTGTTACACCACCAGCCTTGTAAGCTTACAGTGGATATGATAAGTGTACACATCCCTGTTAACATGCCATCTTCTTGTAATATAGAGAATGAGACCACAATAATGCATTCAAATATGTCACCCACCTTCCATGTAACATATGACCTGTGCAATCCAATCAATAAACAAACACATGTGATACGTGTAAAATATGATGACTGCAATATGTACAATATGTTGATTGCATACATGTGCACACTCTAAAAATGATAGGTTGTTGAAGCACTTTGTAAGTGGCTTACAGCATTCACTCTTCTTGTGAAGGTGTCTATCAGCATGGCACATCCTGACTTGGCATTATTTGGCCATTCTTCTATGCAAAGGTCACCCAACTCTGTCAGAATGCAAGGGCAGCTCATGTGCACAGTCCTCATCAGGTCACACTGGAGTTTTTTATCTGATGTAAGTCTAGGCTCTGGCTGGGCCAATCCATACCCATGTTTGTGTTCAGATGGAGCCATTCTTATGTAGCTTTGGATGTATGCTGCAGTTTATTTATTTATTTATTTTATTTATTTAAGTTTGATGACTGGGGAATTCTACTGGGCCAAGAAGAGCCCATTTTCAGTGGAGGCCTGGGGAGAAAAGCTCCACAATAATTGCAAGTTACATTTCACATGTTACAAAAGGACATAGTGCATGCAGCTAATTAAACATTTACAGATAAGTTCCATGATATTTGCAACTGGCTTGTCACAATGTTACAAAAATGAAAAGACATAATTCAATACAGAAATTTCAACCTTTGCATAAAGTGAATATTTTTGTTATAAACTCAATTGTAGGTTTAAAGTTTCAAAATATATAGCTACTAGCCATTAGTAGGTTAGGAAAATATTATGCATGGAGAGGGTAATAGTATATTTGAGACTGGAGTATAGTAAATAGATATTAGAGAGAAAATTAGTTTTTAGTAGGAGAGGGATTGTTTTGGGTGGAATGAAGTAATAGTAGAGGTTGCTGGATGAATCGGTGCAAGGTGAAATGGGGGAGGTTTAAGTTGGAGCGTGGCAAGGGCATTCTCATTTGGAAGAAAGATGAGAGTAGCTGAGATTTGTATGGTTAAGTAGGTTGCATAGGTGAGTGGGGAGAGAGTTCCACTGTTTAGCTAAGGAGTGGGACAGCAGTACATGGCCAGGAGGTTGTGCAGGTTTGTGGACCTGAAGGAGATTTTGGTTTTTGGATCTCAGTAAGTGGTTGGGAATGTAAGGTTTTAAGGAAGTAGCGAGAGATAGGCAGTTGGCAGGTTTAAAGATGAGCTTGTGGGCAATGGTGAGTTGTAGGTAACTGAGGTAGTTGGGTAGTTCAAGCCAGTTGAGGGTGAGGAGGAAGTGGCAGTGGTGGGATGAGTTTTTTTGAATTGGTTGCAAATTTGGAGATCTTGTGGTAGCAGGATGCAAGTTTGGCCCGAAGGCCAAGATGGAGATGGTGAAAAGAGGGGCACCATACATAAGGGAGAGGAGTAGGAAGGTGGATAAAACGGAAAAACGACCAAAACGGTAGTCAGGACTAGAACTCCGGTTTTATTTAAAAGACAGTAAAAATTCTTTAAGAGCTTTTCGTCTGTTTACACACAGACTTCTTCAGAAGATACAATGATACTGAATCAAAATTTACTTAAATAGTCAACAGCTGTAAAAGTGCGGGAAAAACCTGACAGGGTCGATTAATTAGACAACATATACCTACACTTGAACCACAATCATTATTTAAAAATAAGATGTACTTATATAAAATCATACACATACAATATGTTACAAATGTGAATACCACAATATAACATAAAATTTAAAATGTAAAATTCAATACCTTTTGCAAAACAGTAAACATGTAATGAATGAATTGGATACTTTCATGCATGGTCGTCTTTGACCAGGCTGACTACATCAACCGTATGAACCTATTGTTGAGCAGTGACACTTATCAGCAGAGTTCCAGATCAGAAGCAAACAGTGCATACAACTTGATTAAAAGTTGTCTGAACGATTTATTTATAGAGGGTCGAATCGACCAAGTGCAGCTTAATTATATGACCATTCTGTTTCTAAGGTATCCTTCCTTGTTTGGACTTCCTTGTTTGGAATTCCTAAAATACATAAAGATTTAAATAACCCACCAATGAGACCACTAGTTGATAGTAGTGGTTCTCCTACATATGCATGTTCGAAGGTCATTGACACTATGTTACAAAAGTTCATCACGCTAGAAAAACAAATATGCAAAGACTCTTGGTCATTCCTGTCCAGCATCAATGATGCAGAATTTAGATGTGACTCGAATTTTTTAACAATTGATGTCAAGGATTTATACACATGCATTCCTCATGATGTCAGTATAGAATGGGTAGCAGCAGTAATGCGCAAACATGGAGCTCCAAACAGGGATATAGCCTTGATCATGGAATTGTTAGATCTTACTTTGTCAAACAACCATTTCTTGTTTGACAATAATTATTTCTTACGGAAGGTGGGATTAGCAATGTGTTCCCCTTGTGGTGCCAGTGTAGCCAATCTTGTAATGGCCCATTGGGAAACTAACTTCATATTCAGTGATGTGAGTGTAATGGAGAGTATACAATATTACACTAGGTTTTTAGATGATATATTTATTTTATTTAATGGGGATGAAGTAAGTGCTATGTAATGGGTCCAAAAGTTCAACTCTTCAACAAACTTCTTACAGTTTACATATAGTTTTAACACAGAAGCTATTTCTTATTTGGATATTTGGTTAGTCAAAAATAAAGACTTAAGATCTTATATAGCAAAAATATTCCGGAAACCAACTTACTCTAATTCCTTTTTGCATTTTTCAAGCTGCCACCCTTTTCATCAGAAAAGATCTGTGTTCAAGGGCCAGTTGGTGAGAGCTTCACACATTTCCACCTTGAACACTGACTTTTTTGAGGAATGTGGATTTTTGAAGAGTATGTTTATGCATCGAGGTTACCCTGAAAATTTACTAAAGTCCCTGATTGATGAGGTTACTTGTAAAAGAGAGAGATCTCTGTTCAAACCTATTTTACCTGTTAAAGTTATTTCTAATACTAGTGTGATACTTTCGGACATAGAATTAACGGATACACCTACTGAACAACTAACTCAGAAAGAACAGCATTTTAAATGCAGTTTTATAACCACCGTTAATGTCCAAAGTAAACATGTAGTTAGAACATTGTTTAAGAATTGGGACTTATTTAGATTCAACCATGAAATGTGTAAATGCTTTGGTGCCAGACCATCAATAGTATTCAAGAGAGGAAATAACTTAAAAGCTCTTTTAGAAAGACGTCAAAGGAAGGTGCCTAGTATTACCGGCACTTTCAAATGTTGCAATTATTGCAAATTCATAGAAGTCACAAATACTTTTGAAATTGATGGATACAAATACAGGGTGAAATCTAAATTTAATTGTAACACCAAGTTTATAGTCTACTTAGCCAAATGTACAGTGTGTTCAGCATTTTACGTGGGTAAAATGAAACGTAGGTTCCGTGAGAGACTTTATGAACATGTTTATGCTATTAGCCATAACAAAACAGATAATGCTTTAGCTAAACGTTCATTTAAATGTTCAACATCAGTTCAAATTTATGGTCATTGACCAGTATGTAAAGGATATTAGGGGGGGCCCAGCACCATTTAAACTTGAGGAACTAGAATTAATTTGGCAGTTAAAATTAAATGCATTTAGTTTTCCGGGACTGAATGAATCATGCTCAATTATGAGCCTACTAAAGCTTAAAAGCTTACAAAGATAGTGACTAACTCGTAATTTAGCATGCATGAAAGTATCCAATTCATTCATTACACGTTTACTGTTTTGCAAAAGGTATTGAATTTTACATTTTAAATTTTATGTTATATTCTGGTATTCACGTTTGTAACATATTGTATGTGTATGATTTTATGTAAGTACATCTTATTTTTAAATAATGATTGTGGTTCAAGTGTAGGTATATGTTGTCTCATTAATTGACCCTGTCAGGTTTTTCCTGCACTTTTACAGCTGTTGACTATTTAAGTAAATTTTGATTCAGTATCATTGTATCTTCTGAAGAAGTCTGTGTGTAAGCAGACGAAAAGCGCTTAAAGAATTTTCACTGTCTTCTAAATAAAACCGGAGTTCTAGTCCTGACTACCGTTTTGGTCATTTTTCCGTTTTAACCAGTTCGTTTTGTATCAGTTTTAGGAAGGTGGATGCAAGAGTATGATGAGTAGAGTGGCTTAGGAAGTGGTTATACCTGTACAGGAGACCTAACTTTTGGCAGATTTTCTTGATTGTGGAGTGGATGTGAGTGTCAAATTTTAGTTCTTCATCAATAATGATGCCAAGAAGCTTGGTGTTGGGAGCAATTTCGAGGAAGGTGTTGCTTTGGCTCTGTATGGTGAATGTGGATTTGTCAATGGAGTCTTTGGTAGGGGAAAAAAACATTAGTCTGGCTTTATTTGCATTTAGTGCCAGATGGTTAGACTGCATCTAGGTTTCTGTTTTGGAGAAAGCTAGTTGGGTTTTTGCTAAGAGCTTGGAGCAGGAGAAGGCTGAGCAGATGATTATTGAGTCATCTGCATATTGGATGATAGATGAGTTTGCGATGGATTGGTGAAAGTTGTTAATGAATAGGTTGAAGAGAAGAGGGCCAAGAACAGAACCTTGTGGAACACCTGTAGATGTGGGAAGGAAGGGGGAGGTTGAAGTTTTCCATTGGACAGCTTGTTGGTGGTTAGACAAGTAGCTGGAAAAGCAGGCGATGGTGGTGAGAGAGAGGTTTAGGGTGGAGAGTTGGGATATAACTAGGGTGCATGAGATGGTGTCATAGGCCTTTGACAGATCTAGGAATAGTGTGGATACGAACTTGCCTGAGTCACATTTGAGGTTTATGGTTTCAAGAAAGGAAAGAAGGGCAGTCATGGTGCTGTGGACAGGGCGGAAGCCGTGTTGGGTAGGGGAGAGGAGATTGTTGAGTGTTAGGTGTGCCATGAGTTGTGCTTGAATTGTTTTCTCTAGTATTTTATAATGAGGGGAAAGGATGGCAATAGGCCTGAAGTTGGTGGTATCAGTATTTTTGCCACCTTTGTGGAGGGAGATGATGTAAGCATGGTGCCAGATAGAAGGGACTTATGATTCTTGTATGGATCTATTTCTAAGAATAGAGATGGGATGGGCAATGCTGTCTGCAGATTGTTTGAGGAAGGTGGGTGGAAGGTTGTCGGGTGCACTGCGACAGGGTTTGAGTTTGAGGAGAAGTCTTTTGATAGTGCTTGTGGGGATGGGTTTGAGGCAGATGGATGTGGAGGAAGGTTGATGATTGGGGTGGTGGTTAGGGCAGGAGGGGGTTGCTGGTGAAGGAGGGGTGTGGGAAGGAGGCTGATAGTTTAGCTTTGCAGTCTATGAAGAATGAGTTGAATTGGCTGGCTGTTTCAAGGTTGGAGAGGTTGGGGTCTGGGCAGGGGTTTACTTTGTTGCCAGGATGCAGCATGGATGAGATGAAGTCCCAGAATTTTTTGAGATTTGTTGAGTGCTAGGACTGGAGTTTGGAGTAGTGGGCTTTGTGGTCTTTAATTAGTAGTTTTTTTGCGGAGTTTCATAATTACTTATACTCTTGGAGGGTGTTTGGGTTTTATGTTTTTGATATTGTTTCTATTTTTTGTCCCTTTGGTGCAAGGCTAGTTTAGTATCTTTTGATAACCATGGGCAGGGATTGGTTTTGATACATTTGGTTCGGGGGGGCATGCTGCTTGAGAAGGGTTAGCAATGAGTGGGTAAAGTAGAAAACAGCATCATCTAGAGGAAGGGTTTTTAGAGAGGACCAGTCAGAATGCTTTAAGCATTCAGAGAATGTTAGAGGGTTGAAAGAGGAGAGGCTGCAGGTTTGGATGTAGTGGTGTTGTTTATGCAGTGGAAATGGGAGATGGTCAGCGAAGGCTTGAAGGTGATCACTGAGAAGGTCAGGTAATGTTCTGGCTTTGGTGATAAGGTTTGGGTGAGTTGTTAGGATCCAGTCAGTAATGGTACCAAAGGTACCATCTTTATTTGGTCTGGCTGGAGATTGTATTAGTTGGGAGAAATTGTACAGGTTGATTGTGTGGGATGGGGCTTCAGAGTTAATAGTATTCCAGTTGATGTTGGTATCACTGGGTATATAGGTTTTATTTTTTATATTGGAGGAGAACCAGGACAGGATGTTTGCAAGAGTTTTGATGTTATCACCAGGGGGAATATAGAGAGCAGTGATATATATGACTTGTGGTTGCTTATTTTTAGTAAACCTATTATAATTTCAGAGTTGGCAAAGGCTGGTATTTTATTGGAGTAGGGAGTTATGGTATGGGAGGTGGGGTAGATTATTGCTACTCCACCTCCTTTTTTGTGGGCTCTGTCGTTGCAAATGATTTGGAAACCTGGTGGTAGGATTTCGCTATCTTTTATATAGATTTTCAGCCAGGTTTCAGAAATGGCGATAATGTCAGGGTGGTTATGGGAGAGCCAGGCATGGAGGTTAGGGATTTTGTTTTTTAGGCTTTGTGCATTAAGTGTTGTAAGGCGAATGGACTTTGAGTTTGTGGGTTGAGTGGAGGGTTTGGTGAGATTGACGTTAGAGATGGGTCCGGGGTTGGGGTGGATGTCGCCTGCTAGTGAGACAGAGATGTGGTGGAGTAGAAGAGTGAGGCAGTGTGTTGGGCAAGGGTAGCTTGGGTTGTGTGAGAGCAGTGATTTTCTGGTACCACATTTAAGAGGGGAGTACAGTGGGGGGTTGGGTTGGGAGCAGTTTTGGTTTGAAGAAATAGATTGGGTTAGAGGTAAAGAGTTCGTGTGAGATGGATGAGTAGGATGGAAAGTGAGGTTGATGGTAAGATGTAGTGTAGTATGTGTGAGAGTTATGACAAGGGTTGGAAAAAGTATGAGATAGTTAAGAGAAGAGAGAGATTGGTAGGGCAAATGGGGTTATAGGGAGAGATGTTATGTAGAGCATTGTAGGAGGGGTGGATGTTTGGGGTGATGTAGATCTACAGATGGGTATGGTTTTGCTTAGGTGTGTTGTGATTGGAGAGGTGTTGGGTAGAGAGGAGTCAGGGGATATATAAAAGTACAGGTAGTGGGGGTGGGTGGAATTTGGGTGCAGGGTAGGGGAGCGGAGTGAGCCCGAAGGGCGAATGGAGCGGGTTGCACCTTCTGGGAGGAGCAGCAGTCGCCAAACAGAAAACAATAAGTGAGAAGGTTAGCAACTACAGAAATAGGGCAGCCTATCATTTTGGTTTGAATGTTACCTTTCTGTTTGTTTTTATTATTTATGCATCAATGGGGAGCTGCAGTTCACTGAGAAGTAGGAAAATAATACCTTCTGGGAGGAGCAGCAGTCGCCAGACAGAAAACAATCAGTGAGAAGGTTAGCAACTACAGAAATAGGGCAGCCTATTGTTTGGTTTGAATGTTACCTTTCTGTTTTATTTTATTATTTATGCACCAATGGGGAGCTGCAGTTCACTGAGAAGTAGGAAAATAATGTAGTTATGCCAGGGGTTTTAGAAAGGGATATGCAGTAAGTGCACACTACTGTGGGATGCCCATGGGACAGACAGAAACAGAGTATAATCAGGCAGAGGTTTTTAGTATTTAAAGATGGCACCACAGCTCAGGGGAGGAATAAGTAAACTCTCAAGAGGAAGAAGGAGGGAATAGACAGGATTGACAGGGCTGGGAAGCTTACAATAAGATTATGTTAGGAGACCGAGAGAAGGGGTGGCTAAGAGCCAGGGCTTGGAGAACGCTGTGAGAAAACAGGTTTGACGGGGCTAGGAATTATGCTAGGAGAACAAGAAAAAGGGGGGGAGGCTATGGACCAGGACTTGTAGAAAGCTGTGAGAAGAGAAAAACAATCAACCAGCTAGCCCAGGTCAGTAGCTAAAGGTGTCTGTTTATCTGTGTGAATTCAAAAGCAGATTTAGTAGAGCATCAGGGAAGTAGAATATAAAATACATGTAAAGCTTTGGGAAACTGTATATATTTGTTACAATAAACGGGAGAATAAAATATAAGAATATAAAATAAATGTGATATACAAGATAAATAAAATATAATAATATAAAATAAATGCAAAGCTTTGGAAAAATGTATATATTTGTTACAGTAAATGGGAGGAAAAGGGGGGGGGTCCAGTAGTGGGCACAGCAGAAGAATCAGTAGGAGTATCACAGAAAGAAGATTATAATAGACCTACACTGCTCACAGTCTGTTGATAAAAGTAGAACTTGCAGTGGCTTTTACTGGTTTGTACAGGGTTCCGCTCTCCATGTTCTTGTATGCAGGCAGTTGCTTCAGGTTTTTTTTGTTGTTGTTGTTGGACCTTTGAATCTGTTTAAGGGACTGTAAGGAGAGAGAGAGAGAGAGATGTTAATATGAAGCCAGAAAAGGGGGTAGGTAAAGTAAATAAGTGGAAATAAGAGACAAGCAAGGAAATACCACAATTTAAGTAGTTCAACTAAGCAGTACTTAATCAAATAAATTAGTTAAGGAACACGCAGTGATAATTAATAAGAAAGTCATCCAGTTCAGTAATATGAAATTCAGTCTATTGCCACCTTAATTTCACAGAATGCAGAGTAATTGATTGCCAGTATACTTTTCCAGCTATTTGTTGCTACTTAGTAATGCATGCCTACAGAACTGAGCAACATGGTGGCAGGACATAAAATTACAGAAAAATCACTCCGTTTTCAGATGATACAGTAGCAGTACATGCACTCAAAATAAGCTAAATAGTAACATTGAACTAACACAGGTTGAAACAGCACAGCGGCTGAAAACCGATGAGAGCACTCAGTACCAATTTAAAAGCAATAACAGCAATGTATTCTAGTAAGCTTTTTAACAAAATCAGATTAAGTCAATCTGAAACAGTGCATTTCCAGTCTGTAAACAGTAAAATGCACCAAGTTTAACAGTAAAATGCAGCAAGTTTAACAGTAAAAGGTCATTATTTCCTTGAAGTAATTAAACCTACAGCTGCACACTAAATAGGAAATTACCAAGACAGTATGGGTATTTTACAGGTGAAGTTGTACACTTAAACAATTTAAAAGCAGTGAGAGCAATATGTTCTAGTAAGCTGTTTAATAAAATCAGACTAAGTCAAGCTAAAACAGTGTATTTCCAAATTGTAAACAGTGAAATGCAGCAAGTTTATATCAGTAAAAGGTGATTACTTCCTTAAAGTAAGCACTCTAATTAGGAAATGACTGTGACAGCATAGAAATTGTACAGGTGGGGTTATACACTTAAGCAAGTTGCATAGCAGAAATTTTAACACGCCAGTGTACAGCCTCTTAAAATAAATTAAACATAAACAGATTCCTGTTCACATCACAAATGGTACTTACAGTTGTGCACACTACTGAGGGATGCCCGTGAGACCGTGCCCATTGGGCGCAGTTCTTTGTCATGTTGAAGGCTGACACACCTCCTCATCCTCAGCGATCTTGCAGATGCCTGATGGGTTTTGGACAGAAGTGGGTGTTATTAGAAATTGTTCAGAATTCTCACCAGCATGACTACAGGCCCTGTTCTGTCTGTGGAACAGCAGCCCCACAGCAGGCTGCTGCCACCAGTGTGATTCATCATGGTGATGTTGGTGTTCAGGTTATGAGAGGTGTTGCTTGTGCATCACACATACCTGTTGACATTGTGGTTGTGAGGTCGAACCCTAGTCTCATTACACCATAACACATTTTCACACCTGCCTTTGGGAGACATGATGTGCTGTATTGCAATTTGTATCCACCCCTGGCTGCTTTTGGTGTGTGGATATGCTTCCATCTTCTGACCATACTCCATATGCCAGATGTATGCAGAATATCAGAGAGTGTTCTCATAGGTGGTAACAGAACACCAGTACTAGCAAGGGGTTCCTGCAACTACTTCAGTGTTGCTGTATGTCCCCTGGCAACCTCCCTGGCCAGGTCTTGACATGTGTTGTCATCATTTTTTGAGGGACATCACGTTCTTGTCAAAGGCACTATTGTCCCATATTCACTCCACCTTTTGACAACTGTCTCCACTGTGTTCCATGGTATATGCACTGCTGTGGTAATGTTGTTGTACCCCACTCTTGACTGACAGCTTTCAAATATGATATCCCTTTGCTGCTTTGTATGCTATCTGCAAGCCATGGCTGTTGCTGTTGCAGGCAACTGAGCATATGTCATGGTCATCTCACTTGGACAGCAGAGTGTTATTTGGTGTTAGTCAGAGTTGCTTTACTTGATGGCTGTTGTGTACCCAAGCAGACTGTATGCTGTCAGTAAATCACAAGCTGCTGCAATAACATATTATTTGAAGGGTGTGCACACGTATGCATCCAGAATATTGTGAGGTTTGTATACTCCATATTTGGTGGCCAACAGATTGATTGTTTGTACAGGGGATTGTTCATGTCATAGGTCACATTACAGTTTTGTAAAGATGAGCACTGACATATTTTGGTCTCAGTTTGTATAGACATCACAAACACCTGGTCTTAACAGGGTGTGTACACTGTTTATATCCACTATATGACAGTAATGCTTTACACATGTCCCTACCTTAGGCCGTTTGTCTACCCATTGTGTTGCTCTCTGTCCAGACGTCTTGCACTGACAGGCTGTGTGTTATGCTACAGGATGATACATTCTCATCAGATAGGCCCCTGTGGTGATTACTGTGATGCAATGCAGTTGACCCCAACACAGGTGAACATGCACATAAAGCAATATGGCTATGAGTGACAGTTGTGCGCATGATACACTGCATGGCCTTCACATGCCTGGGGTATTGGCAAACTACAACAGTACTACTGCATATTCACCAGCTGCAGACTGCCATCCCACATGCAGACAGGAGGGACCTAGGTAGCAGTGTGAGGGGAGTATGGTCAGCAGACCCACAAGTGGCATTGGTACAGGATGGCTGCATCATGTGTGCACATGTACAGTACAACCCACAATACTACACAATTTGCTGTCCTTCACCATAGATGTGCACGTCTGTGCATTAGAAATCCCCATCCACAACTGCAATCTGACTTGACACATGTGTGTAGATACTCTACAATTATAAGTATGTCTGCTACACTAGTCTAATAATCTACACTAGGGCCTTCCCTGCACACTCCTCATCCACTGTCTGGGTGCCAACCACCTCCAGTATGTGGGGGGTCTGTACTCTGCAGTTGTACTGGGATGGGTACCCCAAGGTACCCATGGAGCTCCCCAGTGGGTGCCAGTGGGGCTGCAAGGCCAGGCCCATGCCTGTGGCTGTGTAGTCCCTGGCCACCGCAGCAGCCCTTTACCATACATGCCGTATGAGGTCACTTTCACAATACCAGACTTGCTTGTATGTACATGCATGCAGGCCAATATCGTTTACCCTGTGGACAAGGTCGTCCTACAGGCCAGTCCTCTCCTGCAGATGTTGCTGGCTCCAGCCAAACATTATGGTATGATTGTGTAGTATGGCTTCTATGATTATAATTGTCTGAGCCACTGAGAATGTTGATCTTTGCTGATGCGACATTGCACCTAGTAGACATTACAAGGGAGACGCATCACAAGGCCTCATATATTTGGCAAACATATGTACACAATCTGTACATCTACACTGAATACCAGTAGCCACTACTCACAAACACACCATACCCCTGTAATGTATCAGTACTGTATCTGCGTCCATTGCACTGCTGGCCCTGAGGTGTCATATTCTCCCAATGAGGCCTACTTAATTTCCTACTCCTGTACTCCTGATTCATGTCTGTGTTGAGGGATGACATTGGCCATCTTCCATGCGGATGTGGTATTGATGGTGCCAAACTTTGTTGTGACTACACTGTGTAATGTTGCTGGGTACACATGCCTGAGTTCATGTAGGATACAGACAGGGATGTTATCAGGTGCCATGGATACCAACATTTGTTGCCCTTCAGTAGGCAATATGTACCTGCTCACTGGTGATGAGGGGAGTGTTGTGGGTGGTGTGCATATCCAGCTATTGTGCTGCTGAGCCAGGGGGTGATGTGTGCCCTAAACCTCTCTGCAGCAGGTTGCCTATAGCTATGTTTTGTGTATATGTGGCCTGATTGGCCACCATTACAGGGTGGGCTGGTATGTGTCCTCAGAGATTGCAGACATATGCAAAGATGGCCTTGTGATTGGCCTTGTTGGATGTGTCTGATTTGTACTCATAATTAGCCTTATAGTACTCCACCTGTGACCTTATATGCTTGATCAGACAAAGGCTGACTTGATGCTGGGTTGGTGCGTGCTCCTGATTTGGCTTGTACAGCCAATCTAGGGACCAAGTCTGTGGTTTGTGTATTGCTGCTGTCTACCACAAGCATTCAACCTACCTTGAGGGGGTTGATGTTATCCTGTCTGGTATTGTTGAGGCCATACAGCTATGTAGGTTCCCACATAGTATTGTGCTGTGTGTCTGGATACAGCTGCCAGTTCCACCATATGGGATGCCCTTCATGTGGGCCCTGCCCATTTATCAGGTCTGTGCAGGGGACATTACAGAGGTATGGAGGCTACAGCTTCACAGACGGTAGGTGGAATTACCTCACAGGACAGGACATGTGGAGACAGCCCAGCAACATGGGGGACAATGCTCCAGAGTTTCGTACAGCTTCTATATCATTAACATTGTTATACACATACGGGGATGCTACATTGATAGGGTTTGCCTGGACATGCATTTACTGGGTGACTTGACATCCGACAGTGATATACCTCTAACATAGCTCTCGAATGGCATGTTGTCCACAGACTGGCCAGATGTTTGCCTATTATGCTTGGTCTGTTCCTCGACCAACATCTGTTTTTGTGGGGTTGGTAGGATCATGTCAGGATTGTAGTCAGTGCATGTTGTCATTCATTGGTGTTCCACACATAATTTCCTTCAGGGATGTGATGTTACAAGAAAACATGTTACAGCAGCTACTGTCTCAATTTGTAACACCATTATGTATGCTATGTCCCTCTTTCCAGCCCCCTGTCCCATATGTATGCCATGCATTGTCCAGATATCCTGCACTATGAGGTGCAGAGATATGGTATATCATTAATTATCAAATGCATACCAGTTAGCATGACAATGACCTGGCAGACTCCTCGCCATAGTATGCAGTGGTAGCCAGGGTTATGCATCCACACCCTGGTAATTCTGTGGAAATCTGCACATATGACAGTATGTCTGTCTGGCCATTGTGAACAGACTGCCAAGGTTGTGTAGCAGTGTTGTGGGTTCATGTTTTTTAGGCTGGGTAGGGGGAGTAACAGCTGTGAGTGCCATACATCCTTTACTTACCTAACTCTGCATTCTGCTACAGCTGCTGGTGGCCTATCAGGTCCATATGCTTGTAGGGGCTGACTGTGACATTTCATGTAACACCTCCAGATTCCCAGTGCACTGTGGATTGGGGCAGTATATGTAGCGGTAATGTGTGAGTGGAAAACGGTATGTGGTTGCTCTCACAGTATTATACTGTCATGTTCAGTTTGCTTACTGGTATGTTGCTGTCACTGTGGTGCACTTGTTTGAGGGTATGCACTTTCACACCAGTGTCTGTGTTCCACTAGTATGGCATCCCTGTACTGCCTGTTATAATTGCTACCGCATGTGTACAGCCCCAGAGTTGGACCTGCGTAGTGTTATGTCAGTCAGATTGTAGTCTGGACATGTGGTTTCCCTACTGTTGTGTTATGTCCACATATTCATAGGATGCCCAGTTGTATGGCCAATATCTTTGGTCTGGTCCCCATAACTGTTATATATGCATGACACATCAATGGGATGATGTGGGGACTGAGGTCAGGCACTAATGTGAAGCAATTGAGTCCTGGTATTGTGATATTTCAGTTGATATATGTTATGACATACATTGTTACTACATGAACGTTCTCAGCTTATCTACTGACGTATTTTGGACATGTCCCTATTTTCATACCTTTGTGTCCCCCCCATTTTGTCAGGCTTGGTCCACATTCATTGCATTAAGGGGTTCTGAGCATACCTCTCCACAGCCAGATTTTCCATGGAATGTTCAGATGGTTGGTCCATACGTTTGTTCAGTTCCACAATTTATTTCTATTTGCCTGGTAAATCACTGTGATGTTCCAAGGATTTATGTCAGTTAATACATGGCATGACATATCAGTTCCCATCATCATATCATTCAGTGATTGTCTGCTGAAACACACACTGTTGCTATAATACGTCTTTATTTGTAACAACAATTTTCTGACTATGTCCATATATGTGGCCCACCCCCCCCCCCTTTACAGTCTTTGTACCGGTTCCTTGCACTAACAGGTTGGGAGGGATGGTTCGGAGAAATAATTGCACTGCATGTTTTATACACGCACACACACACACACACACACACACATATATATATATATATATATTTTTTTTTTCCTTCCATTATATTTAATATATGTATATCTATATTATGACTGTACGTTTACATATATATGTTTCATCTGACATATATATCTATATATATATCTATATATATATATATATATATATATATATATATATATATGTGTGTGTGTGTGTATGTGTGTGTGTGTCTATATACAACACACAAAGGGTTCCGTGACACTTTCCCCCTAATGTTGTATGCCTCTGCTGCATGATATGTTTGAAAAAGCAATAGCAGTTCCTACAGCTCAGCTGGTGTACTGGTACATTCTTCTGATAAAAATGTACAGGGTCATAGGTTTAACACTTAAGACTACTGTTTTTTTTTAATGTTAAATGACCTGAATGCAGGATATGTTCGTTAAAGCACTACAACATCTTTCAGGTCAGATGGTATAGTGGCATGTTGGTGTGATTGTTGCAGACAGCATCCTGGGTTTAAAACTTGGCAGGGCTGACTGTTTTGTTGCTGTGCAGAACAAGGTCTGAGGGATGCAAACTGATTAAGGCACATTTATGCATATCATACGTATAATGTTATATTTAAGCATAACCCACAGCTGGGTGTGGGTAATGCTGGATTTACCCACAGTTGGTGTAGTTTGGTCACGAGGGCAGTGCCCTCATGACCATACAATGCCAACCATAAGTCCAGCATTGCCCATACCCAGCCGTGGGTTATTGCTATTATACAATGACATTATTTAAGTAAACAATACTTACTTTTCTTAAATAATGTCATTGTATCATGCCTCCATGCTGCCCTCCCACAGTTTTCCAGTATCCTGAGCCATTTCTGATGTACTGCACATGCGTAACAGACGTGTTCCCACAATTACGCAGTACATCATTGCTGTGCAGAGGTAGCAACAGAGACAGGGGAATCTTAATTGATTTTTTTTAACATATCTCAGTATGTCATATGAAGTGATGAACTAGTATAACATAGTGAGATATATTAAAAAGGCAACAGAGATCTTCCTTTCTCTTTTGAGAGGAAGATCTCCATTGCATTTTTTTATGATATCTTGTTATGTTATACGAGTTCTTCAACTCGTCACACATAGCAAGATACATTCAAAATACAGTGCAGATCTTCATTTCCCCATTGCTATCTCTGCAGACTGGAAATACACACAGATGATATACAAATGGAAATAGTCCAGGCATCTGGACCTTTTCCATTTGCATACTCTCGGAATTATAACAGGCACTCTGTTTGGGCTGTCCAGTTAGCATACTCATTTCTGTATGTTAATGCCCAGTCATTGTATGATATAAAATTAAATATTTACATACACATTTATACTTTTACATTTATCTTCCATGACATCTCCCTATGTGCTTTCATTACATTATATTCTTGTGTGCCTATACTGTATGGGGCACATGTGTTTATATGGGGGTTTCACAGCTTTTCTACACTGACATCTCACTTTTGGAACTGCTACTCTACCCTGGGTGACAAAAAATAATTGCTACATAATTTACATTTACTAAAATAATTTTAACACTAGTTTCACATGATAAAATAAATTGTGTGCCTTGGGACTCCAGTCCTGCATACCTGCATGTAAAGCTGTAACTCTAACCACTACACTATAATGGCTTGCACATTTTTCTTATTTATTTTCATTTAACTCCTGTAGGATGTTTAAGCTGTAATGTACACACCCACATACCTACACTTAAACATCCCTTAGGGCATTATATACAAGGATATGTTATTATTATCTTCTGTAGGTTATGAGGTGTGTATTGTGTTGTTGTGACAACTACTTGGGACTGTGTTTGTGACATACTGCAATGATTGGGCTTTCAAGATTCTGTGCATGTTTCATGCTGATGCATGATATGTTCAGTATGGGCTTTATGTATTTTGTGGGGCTGGGGTTGTGCTTGTGTACACTTGGGGGATTTATCCCATTATGTGTGCATTTGCACACATTTCCTGCTTCTGCAGACTGCAGAAGTGCCATATGGCACTTTAGCAATACAGCAGGTTCGTCACAGAGGCTGTGACACACCCCCTGTATTGCTTTCCTACTGCAGCTGTTTTTTTTCAGTGTCCGCAGACACTGAAATGCTTCTATTTGGCATTTCAGTGTCCGCGGACACTGAAATACTGGCATAATATTTGAGCTAAGCTCTAATATTATGCCAATATGGCTTCAGAAGTGCCGTATGGCACTTTCTGAGCACAGGGGGCATATTTAGTCTCTGTGCTCTGCACGGACACACTCCCTGTACATATGCATGGCGCGCTGCCGTGCTGCATGGGAACGGTCCCTTCCGTGAAAGAATAAGCTATTCCTGCACGGAAGTTTACTGAATCTGGGAGAATATATACACATATTATATGTAATGGATTCATTGTAATGACTGAAAGCTAGAGTAATAACCATTAGTAATACTAATGGTTATTACTCTAGGTTTCAGTCATTAGTATAAGTTATAACATTTCAGCCAATGAAAATTTAATTTCATTATTTTATTTAGTATAAAGCAGTGGTCTTGTCCATGATAATCAGTATGGAGCAGATCAAATGCAGACTCCTGTTCTGTGCATTTATTTACCACCACAGATGTGTTCATATTAATAAAGACTTAGAGAGTCAAATACTGCTTGAATTAAGAGTTAAGGAATAATGATCCATTGTAATTACATAATAACGTATTTATTGAATCTCTTATACTAGGTAAATATGTAGAAATCAATAAAAGCATTACATTATCAGATGGACTTGAAAATAAACTTCATTGATTTACACTATATCTTTCATGTGTAAATTTAATTATTCTCTTGTGTCCATTATGTGCACGTGATGTTTGGGAGTTGCAACAAATTAATATATATTTTATTAGATGAAGCAATTTGCTACAGAATTTTGACATACTTTATTATTAATGAATGTGAGGTTCAGACTATTTTCGATATTTCTTCTGCTGAGATGCAAACTTCAATTAATTATATACTAATTCCCATAAGGGTGTCATTTCACACTTCAGTAATGGATACTTTCACAAACAAAAAGTTTTATAATGACAAAACAGCTTGAGTGTAAGTGTAATTTACAGATGAAACAGTAATATGGAAAATCGGAATCACAACTATTTAAGATTTGTTGGCTGGTTAGTTATTAATATAAGCACTGCCAGGGAGCTTTAGAACCCTTAGCGCTTTCTGTAAATGCTTGGATGGTGGTTCAGTTGGACACCAAAAAACAAATTTGCAGGAATAACTTAATGTTTACTGATTTAATAAACATACAAACTATTACACTTACACTGATTAAGCACTTGCATCAAAGACACAACCTCCACAGAATCTGTCGCATACCTTCCTGTACATAATTTAAAGGTATATCAGCCAATCTTATAATAATATTGCCTACACTCATGCTTAATGTAGCGTAACTCATACTTAATAGTTAAATCATTGTTATATAAATTTTATGATTATGTAAAAATGACATACTTTAATAATGAAAATACCATATTCATCATTTAAATAAAGTCTAAAAAAACTACAATATTCTAAATGCACTCATAAAAATGTTACTATAATTTAGCAGCTTTTACATTTAACATGCTGCTGATGGATATTCTATAATTTATTACCAGATATGCACCCACGTTTAACATAATTTGCCATTTTAGCTCACAAAATTCAAACAATTCTCACATTGACCATCCCTGGGAACCTTTTTTGTCTTCTCTAAAACAAAGAATTGAAAGATATTAAATTCCTTGCAAATAAATCGTGTTCAGGTCCCTAGGCAGCGAGACATGTCCCTGCAGTATATTTGGTTGGAGACATATGGCTGAAGTGACATTCAGATGAAAAGATATATTGACATTACAAATTTCCTTTGTGGAAAGAGAGCTATGCAGCACTGTGCCCACAGCTTCAATAATCAAGTGCATGTGACAGAGGAAGCAAAGTGTGCTGCTTCATAGTTCATAGTTCATAGGTTTATAAGAGGTTATAAGGCCAATGGCCCTGGAACCCTTACAAGCCTAGCCATATTTATCACAAGTTGCTCCAATTGTCTGTGTTCAGGCGAGTGAAGTTCTTAGAGGTAAGGGTCTATTGTAGTTAATACTGACTTCCTCTGTCCAGGAGGGACATGGGCACCACCCCAGGAATGAATTTGCAGTCAACCATCCATTGATCTAGGTTGCATTTCTAGAGGATCAGTGAGGGACTCCATTTCACATGAATTGGAAGCTTGTTCCAGATAAGTGGCAGTCTCTGGGAGATGTATCTATCTCTCCAGCATGACCTGTTCATGTCAGAGGTTAGGTTAAGATCCCTGGTGTGAGTGACCCTCCTACAGTTCGATTTATGAATGTGTAACATTTTCATCAGGGTCGGTCAGAGACTGCCCTCTAAGCCAGGCACAGGTCACCCCTTAGCAACCTGTTGAAGACAGAATACAGTGACAGGGCTTTCAGTCTTTCCATGTAAGACTTGTTTTGTGTACCCTGTAATTTCTTGGTGAGAATCTTCTGTGGTGTCTCCAATTGTTGCAGGTGTCTGGTAACGTACATGCAAAAGGGAGCATTGTACTCAATTATTGGTCTGATGAGGGCCAAGTATAATGGAATTATAACATCTTTATATCTAGATGTTATGCCTTTACTGATAAGGTGTGCCACATAGAAGGATTTCTTTACTAGTATGGATACATGGTGGTCAAAGTTCAGATTGCTATCAACCTGAGTACCCAGATCACATACCACTGGATCTACAGTTAGGGGGTACTGTCTGAAATATAATTAACAGGGATGTCAGCTTTCCCACAGGGAATAGTAATGCATTTTTTTGTATTTAGTTTTAATCAGTTGCTTTGGCACCAATCATTTGTCTGTGTTAACTCTGTCTGCAGTATATTAACATCATTGGGGGACTCAGTGATTGCTCCCAATTAGCAATCGTCAGTGAACTTGGTCAGCCACACACTGTCCAAGTTTGCCTGGACTTCTGAGAAATAAGTGTGCTACAGCATGGAGGAAATCCTCCATGCTACTGTAGTCAACCTTATGCTCAAGTATGTGTATTATGTAATGTTCCCTAAACACTGTGGAGGGGATTATGCTCCACACACACACCAATAATAAAGGCACTGCCCATCATGCACTGCATTTTTACTGCTACTGACATGACCACTGGTAAGTCTGCTGCTGATGCCTGCCATTCTGCCTACTATTTCTTGGTGCCTTGAAGACCTTGGAAATTATTGTCCCCCCTGTACATTTGATTATTGAAGTTATGGATATACTACTGAGTGGTTCTCTTTGTCCACAGGGAATTTGCAACAGCCATATGTCTCTGCAGCTGAATATCACTTCAGTCATGTGTCCCCAACCAAATGTGCCACAGGGAACTATCTCGCCTCCTTAGTACCTGAACCACAAAGCAATGTATTCCTGCTCAAGGAATTTTTTAATCTTTTATTTGTATATCATATACATGTTCATAAATCCTCTTCTTTAACATTCTTTCAGTTTTGCCTATATAGTATGCATCACAACTCTTATATTTGTCAGCATAAACCATCCCTTTAGTGTTTCAGTTATAATTACCAATACATCTTATAGTAGAGTGCCCATAAATTTCAATAGCAGGACCTATTAAAATAAATTTACATTGATTACAGCAACCATTTTTTAATATTCCTTGTATGTTGTTATTATTACTATAACCATGTTTCTCCTTTATAAAATGTTCTTTAAATTATATCTCCTTTTATAACTAAGATTGTTCTTCCATACATGCTGCCATCACATGTAAAAAATGCAAATTTTCCAGTTTGTATTTATAAGTATTGTACTTCAAGATTATAGCCCTGGTATAATTTACATTCTGATATCCTTCAGGGGATTCACTTCATAATCTCAAAATACTGAAACATCGAATTTCAGTATCTCGAAACTACTAAACCGAATCCACAAAACACCGAAACTACAAAACCCCGAGCCCAAAACCGTAAAATTCAAAACATCAAACAAACCACATACACTACACCATACATACACCACAACACCCACATCACAACATAAACAAACAAAAACTACACACATACACAACTCATACACACATAAGCACCCCCAACCCCCCTACTTATATATACTAACTACGAGATCGCACAAACAGGAAACAAAAGCAAACTCACACATGCACATTCTCCAGTCCCTCACACACACATCAAACATATCAGCACACTCAAACACAGTCTAACCCCCACTCATATCCCTTACAAAATACTCACTTACCTGAAAAAACACCTAGATCCACACACAGCACCGTGCACCATAAACACACAATCACAGACATCACGTAGCGTAAGGCCATAACCGCGAATTTTAGATATTTGAATTCGCGATTATGAACTTTCGCTATTTTAAACATCCGGGTTTATAGTCTCGAGATACTGAAATTCGACATTTCGGTATTTTGAGATTATAAACGGCTCCCCCTTCAGGGTGACTATTCAAAATATCAGTACTTCTCAATATCATATTATAAAAGCCACACTTTCTCTTATTAAGTACTTCCTCATAAATGTTATCCAAAATATTTTGGGTATCCTATCTCCAAAGGCATCTGTATTAATTTACGAGATTCTTCTACAAATTATCAGTTTTAGAAACCATATATGCTAAATGCAAAAGCTCTTTCTTCACAAGACCCTTTTCTGATGAATTGTATGGTTACTGTTAAAATGTAAAAATGTATTTGACTATGTAGACGTCCTATAAATTATTCATATAATGCTATTATTTGTTCTATCTTTAGTAATTAGAGCATCTAAAAACTAATTTTGTCATCATCCTTGTGGATTTTAAATTCCTGAAAACCTGTAGTACTGTTAATTTAAAAAAAACTCAATCTGCTTTCAGTATCTAACCAATAAATACAAATATCATCTAAAAATCTAAAATACATATTCCAGCACTTAACATATTCAGTGTTGAAAACAAACTGTTTCTCCCAACATGTCATTACAAGATTAGCATACCATGAGCGCAAGCCAAGCCACACCATTCGTATGACAAAAATATTCACCCTTAAAATAAAATGAAATTATTATACAATACAATTTCCATAAATTCTCAAACAATACTAATGTCTTCATTAATTAAAAATTCTGCTACTATAATCATGTCTCTAAATCATTCTGTCCAAATACCATGTGGAATGGATGAAAAAAGGTTGACCACATGCAAAGTAACAAACATAGCCTGTTTAATATAGAGTATTATGATAGGCTCTCCGATCATAACCATGTTATTATATTTTGAGACATGGATATCAAGAAATTCACCCGATGTTTGCTCTGAGAGTGTTGATGGAGAAGTACAGAGAAGGTCAGAAGGAGTTGCACTGTGTCTTTGTAGACTTAGAGAAAGCATGTGACAGAGTGCCTAGAGAGGAGTTGTGGTATTGTATGAGGAAGTCAGGAGTGTAAGAGAAGTATGTAAGAGTGGTATAGGATATGTACGAGGGTAGTGTGACAGCGGTGAGGTCTGCTGTGGGAGTGATGGATGCGTTTAAGGTGGAGGTGGGATTACATCAAGCATCAGCTCTGAGCCCTTTTTATTTGCAATGGTGATGGACAGGTTGACAGACGAGATCAGACAGGAGTCCCCATGGACTATGATGTTTGCAGATGACATTGTGATCTGTAGTGAGAGTAGGGAACAGGTGGAGGAGACCCTGGAGAGGTGGAGATATGCTCTAGACAGAAGAGGAATGAAGGTCAGCAGGACTAGGACAGACTATATGTGTGTGAATGAGAGGGAGGATACAGGAATGGTGAGGATGCAGGGAGTAGAGGTGGCGAAGGTGGATGAGTTTAAATACTTGGGATCAACAGTTCAGAGTAATGGTGAGTGTGGAAGAGAGGTGAAGAAGAGAGTACAGGCAGGATGGAGTGGGTGGAGAAGAGTGTCAGGAGTGATTTGTGACAGGTTCCTATTAGATTGTCAAAACTCCGTTCACGCAAATATGAAATCATCGACACATATTGCGCAAAATACGTAATCGTCGAATGTGCAAAATCACAAAATTCGAAACATCGAAGTGTTTTGTTTGGCCCGTCTGTGGTATAGCTCTGTAAGGTAAGTGTGCGATAGTTGCGGACCTTAAGGTTAGGGTGCGGGTTTAGGTAAGTGTATAGATAGGTAATGTGTGTAAGATTTAGTGTAGTGTTACAAGTAGGGTTTTGTTAAATGTATTTACGTGCATTATTTATTTTGTTTGGGTATATCTCCATAGGGGAAGTGTGCGGTAGTTACGGATCTTAGGGTTAGGGAGGAGTTAAGGGTAGTGCATAGATAGTTGTGTATGTGGGGTTTAGTGTAGGGTTAGAAGTTGAGTTTTGGTGCTTTACTTAAGGTTAGGAGTAGAGTTTGGTTAGTGTATGTATGTAGTTTATTTATTTTGTTTGGGTAGGTAGTATGTAGCGGGTGTTGGGGTTGGCCGACTATGAACGTTTGATATTTTAAATTTCGCAGTTTAGTGCATTCGGTATTTTTGTGGTTCGAGTAATACGTGTCACTGTTTTGGTATTCGATGTAATGGATTTTTGTTGTTTTAATATAGACCCATTTGTGACAGACGAGTACCAGTAAGAGTGAAAGGGAAGTTCTACAAGAGGGTAGTGAGAACAGCTATGTTATATGGGTTGGAGACAGTGGCATTGACAAAAAGGCAGGAGTCAGAGCTGGACGTGGCAGAGTTAAAGATGTTAAGATTTGCACTGGGTGTGATGAGGGTGGACAGGATTAGGAATAAGTATATTAGAGGGTCAGCCCAGGTCGGAAGGTTTGGAGACAAAGCCAGAGAGGCAAGATTACATTGGTTTGGACATGTGCTGAGGAGGGATGCAGAGTATATTGGGAAAAAGATGCTAAGGATGAAGCTGCCAGGTAACAGGAAAAGAGAAAGGCCTAGGATAAGGTTTATGGATGTGGTAAGAGAGGACATGCAGGTGGTTGGTGTGACAGAGCAAGATGCAGAGGACAGGAAGAAATGGAAACAGATGATCCACTGTGGCGACCCCTAACTGGAACAGCTGAAAGAAGAAGAAGAAGAAGATGTCAAGAAATTCACCTTGACATTGAAGCTCAAGAAGTGACTCTTGGCATCCATCCATGCTGAGAACACATAATACAGGGTTATGATCAGTGAGACAATCATAATTCTTTGTAGTGCATGGAGCTTTTTCTGCTCCATGTACTACTAGTTTCAGGAGAAAAAAATCACTAAGTGTCTTCTTGGCTTTCAAAGCTGTAAAACACTTAGCAGGCACTGTCAGAAAGTTAGCATAATGGTGTCCATCACATTTACACTTTACCTTTAGTGCCTCTCTGCTGTGTAGATTTTCACAAACACCCAGATTATTGCTTCATATTTTTGGTTTGTTCCTCATAAAATCTCTGGTTTTCAGACAAACCACCAAGGATTGAAGTCATTTAATAATAAAAATCGTTTTGGGTTTCAGAGTTCATATCCTTCATATTATGCAGGCAAACACACCCTGTTATTCTAGCAACTTTCTAAAAAAAATTTTAAAGAATGTTAGGGACATGTTAAGGGTACAGACAACAGGCAGAAACAAATCTTTTGCACTGCCACTGTCATTTGCTAGTCAGTACAAGTAGATATTATTGCCTGGCACTACACCTGTCCTTAATAACATAAGCAGAGGATGTTTAACATTTGTTAAGGTTGGGTCGTGCGCCACTCTGGAACTTAACTAGTTTGTCTTTTTCTGAATATCAGAGTGTAATCGGCATGCTTCATGTACTACATGATATTCTGAGATGATTCTTCACAAAAACTCCAAGGAATCTTTCAGTAAGTAATTACGTTAAAAACAGCTTTCATCTTTCTAGCTGCATATATAGCAAATAGTTATTCAGTTGATCCAGCCGAATCACCAAGACACATTGAGGGGTCTGTTATATTTTTATGTGCTTTACAAATAACACTGGAATTTTCAGTATGGGCACTCTTAAATATTTATTGATCTCAGGAGAAATTCTATTTTGCATAACCAAATCTTCCAACATAACATTAATCTTAAAATAAGACATACTGAGCTTGTTTGATGAAGTGATTTGATAAGTGTCATCATCATTCAAAATTGCAAAAATCTTATCATTATAATCTTCTACATTCATAATAGCTATCATCCTTTGTCTGGTTTTAATATTATATATAGCCAAATTATGTAACAATGCCATTTCATCCCTTGTGAGAATCATACTAAAATTCAATTTACCTTGTCTATGTGTAGCTCTAATCTCATCTATGATTTGGGGGATAATAAGTACTTTTAATTATAAATTCACCCTTATCAGTATGATTTTTATGGTTAAATAGAATTTTCAAATTTCATTTTTGAATAAAAGATTCTGACTCTAAAATACAATCCACCATATCAAATATACTTGTGGAAACAAATTCAAACCTGAGAAAATAATGTAAAACAACTATCATGTAATTTGATAAGACAACTGTACTTATAAATCGTAAAATTAAATTTAGTATAAGAGATAGAACCTGTGGCACTGTGTTTCAGTAATTCATGGGCATTGGTCATAGATGCATCTCTATTACCCAAAATAAAATAATTGGAAAATTCACCACTAATATTATGAAAGAATAATCCATTGTTAATTATATTGTCCAATCCATTGTCCAAATAAGAGAAACGATCACCTTGAATTAATAATATCTCTTTTGATACTGCTTTTGTCAATTTTGTCTTTGGTTCCTTCTGAGTTCTGGCACACGAGAGGGACCATTCACATGTTGACACTCCTGATGGCCCTTTCTTACACTAAGTTTGGGGCAGAATGGAAGACCACTAGATAGGTTCTGATCTAAGGGGACTTCATCCTCATAACTCCTTGCCTACTCATTTTGTTCCACTTCCTTCTCATAATTCCATTCCCCAGGACTATCAGCCATATAAGCTTTAGGATAAGCTAATTTATTACTGTATTCATGCTTATCCATTTCCACTTTCTTTTATTTACATGAGTTATTAGCTGTAATGTTCTTCTCCACCTTCTTAAAACCATTGCCATATCGTGCCTTATATGAACCAGATATTAAATCACTTCTGATAGAATCATCCAATGTTTGAGATTTCTGCTTCCTAAGCTGTGTCTCACTCCATAGGATGGGTGAGCTGATGATGTTCTCTCATACCATACTCCCCAGCTCAGCCCCTCCAGCACCATTGCTACTAATTGAACTCATGTTATCTAGGTCACAATTAGAGAGTCATCCTATGTGCCACAGAAGCAAGCTGAAAGGTCATTATTGTGTCAAACTTAAAAGTAGTAAGCACCAGTTTTCAAAAATGTAAATGAAACAAAAGTGGCACAAGTGTGCCTGAAAAGATCGTAAATATGTCCAATGAGATAAATGCTTGTGACATTCCAAGCTTTCTAATTAGCAGCTCTTATGAGTATTTTAATATATATGCTGCATTATTAATTACATATTTAGGATATGTGCTGTGAAAAATGGCAGTTATATTAGTAACATGGGCAACAGCATTAGAGCCCAGAGAACAAATTTGAAAATTTTGGTCTATGCAGCTTTTATTTTCTGTTGCATCTGCCTTACTTTTGTATGCCAGTCTTCCACATACAGTTTTACCTGCCCTTATCCTTGTCTATTTGCTGCCTGTTTAGAGGGCTTACTTTTTTGCTTTCCTTGGCTTTTTCTTCATTGTAATTTAGCACATAAATGCATTCCTAAAGATACCCCACAGAGCATCTGTCAGTGCCACCCTATGCAAGAAGGTCCCCCCAACTGGAGGTATTGTGATGTTAGTAGCTTTGCATCCTAACTCTTCTTCTGAGCAAAAGTGATACTCATCTGACTCTAGAGCATGCCTCTCAAAAATCTTCCTGCCATTGTGCAGTTTCTGCCTGGCATCCATAAAAATTACAGTTCTGCTAGCTAGACAAAGTTAAGCTTTCACGGGGTTTGTGCCATATTTCTCTTCATAAACTGGGTTTCATTAGTGATGCCTAGTTCAATAGCATGGGCGCAACTTAGTGGCAGGCACTGCATTTCTCCTTTGGGATGAGGTTTCCAATCCATCCATTTTCCTTAGAGTCTGGTCTGTTCAATACAGTCACCCCAGATGAGCATTGAGCCCAACACCACAGCAAACATGTCTGTTGTATATAGAATAATACTACAGCTGGTGAAGATCTGTGACCTCAAAAGTGCAGTATAGCAGAATAATTTGAGCAATTCTCCTTTATGCTTTGGGAAGGGGTTTGTGAAGTATAGTTCAGAACAGAAATCCTACATGATTTAATTATCATGCAACCATTCCAGTATAAAATATGTGCATTACTTTAACACCTTTGAGCACAACAACCCATTTTGGGTATATTTAGAATAACAAGCACACAGTAGTTTATTCCTTAATTTTTTGTCATGCTTAATGCTTATCCCAAAGTAGTAAAGTCAGAACTGTTAATGTTATATGTAGTGGCAAGCATAAAGACTCCATATCAGTGGTGTAGTCAACAACCTCCTCAACACACACACACACACACACACACACACACACACACACACACACACACACACACACACACACACACACACACACACACACACACAGTAGAGAGTCGATTATCAGAAATGTCAATTATCCGAACACAGCCTTCCAAAATTTTCAGGTAGGAAAAATCATAAAGTTTCAATATGTAAACATTATACATATTCACTTGTCCATTATTTTTGAGATTCTAGCCCACTTATGTGTGAAAAATATTCTTTATTGTCCACTGGAATCTCTGAATGGTTGAAAAGTATATTCCTTGCATGCAGAAATAAAGATTTTTAGACATTTTTTATCTGGTTCAATGTATGTTTGGTTATCCAAACAGTTTGATGATCCAAACTACCCTAGGTCCCAATTAGTTGAGATAATCAACTCTCTACCATATATAATATATCTTATGTATAAAATGGATGCATAAAAAGGGGAAAGATGCATTGATACTTTTTTCCACACCTGTTCATACTGCGCAATTATTCCTTTATTGACTCTTAGTATTTTGTTATGTTCTAGCCTTTTTCAGAAATTAATAGACCTAATTAATTCTGAAATACTGACATTTTTATTTCTATTCTGTTCCTTAATTTCTTTTATATTGAGTGAAAATACAAGAACATTAAAAATGCCATACTAGGCCACCCAGATAAACATAAAAAAATGGGGTTATTTGTTTATCTTAGTTTCAGGTAGATGCAATGGTCAAATTAATGACCATTTATAGGAAAAAGAAAACATTTAATACAAAGACAAACAAATAACATTATATAGTTTGATGTCTGAAAAATAGCGTACAAATAATTCACATATTAATGCCACATACATTATGATGTATACTAGACAGGAAACAGGTAATTATACTGCTTAATATGTTAAATATAGGAAGTATATAAAAAAGCAGTGAGTCAGCCACAAAAAAGACATACTATCTGCACCAGTACATTAATTATATTACATTTTTAATTTATTCACATTGACATGGAATTAACAAAAGATGGTTTGAAGTGTACATACAATTTCACAAAATGCAGTCATGTGTAGAGGCTACAGGAGGTTACACAAAGCTTAGAATTATTAGTTAATGAAAGCTTGGAGGCAAAGATTAGAGGAGATCAGAATTAGTATAGTTCATGGCATTTAAGTAAACAGCATTTTTCAACTATGGGAGAAAATGTCATATAAATAAGCAACCCAGCATTTACCATATTACTAGTTTACAAATCCCAATGAAAAGGTGTGTATTGTGTATCATTATACATATTTAGGTCAAAAGTAAAAGTCCCAAGTGGTAAAAGCATCTCGAGCCAAGCTAAACCAACATGGGGGAGTCGGGAGGCCCCAGCCAGGATGAACAAATGTTAAAGGGACTAGCTTGACAGCAGGTTGTGGTTCAAGCTGGAGACTGAATGTTAGTTCCAAAGTTTTCTTATTAGATCCCTTCAAATCTTGAAAAATAAATTGCTTTGAATCAGTATTCATTTAAAAAAACTTTATTCAGATTAATGCTTTTGCCTCATAGACTTTATCAGATCACAAAAAATGTATGTGTATATAAATTACATATATTTAGAAAATATTATTTGGCATACTGTTTACTTATTATCATAGGATCATAAGAAGTTACTAGGCTATTGGCCCTGAGGCCCTTATAAGCCTAGCCAAGAGAGTAACCCATGTTTAGTCAGCACCCAAAGCCCCTGTCCACCAGGGACACAGGTGGAATCCCAGGGGTGTATTTTCTGTTTCCCATCCAGTTAGCCAGGCTGTGCTTAAAAAAGGATAATGAGGTACTCTGCTTGATGTGGAGAGGGAGTCTATTCCACAGATGGGGTGGTCTCTGGGACACAAATCTGTCCCACCAACAAGTCCTATTGATATCACAGACCAGGCTGAGGTCGCGCATGTGGGTTACTCGAGTGGAGCTTGACTTGCGGATATGTAGCAGTCCCATCAAGACAAGGTCTGAGATTGCTTTGTATGCCAGACAGAAGTCACCTCTGAGGAGTCTGTATGAAACTGAGTAGAGGGACAGGGCTTTTAGCCTATCTGTATTGGGTAGATGTTTGAGGCCCTGGATTCTCCTAGTGAGGAACCTCTGTGGTCTCTCCAGCTGCTGCATGTGCTTTGTGAGGTACGAACCGAAGGAGGCATTGTACTCAATAACTGGCATTATAAGGGAAGAATTCAGGGATTTTATGACCTCCTTGTCCTTGGATGAGATAACCTTACTTATGAGGTGGGCCATATAGAAAGCTTTCCGTACAATGGAAGCAACATGGTGGTCAAAAGTCAGGTTGCCATCAACCTGGGTGCCCAAATCCCTCACAACTGACTCCGTGCTTAGGATGTTGTTATTAATTTGATAATATGTGGAAACATCACTCTCCCCAAAGGGGATGATGATGCATGTTTTGGCATTCAGCTTGAGGCCATGTTTCAAGCACCAGTGATTTGTTGGGGTGAGACCCTCTTGGAAGATGTCCACATCACTTAGGAAATTGATGACCACGCCCAGCTTGCAGTCATCTGCAGACCTGGTCAGCCATAGCCCATTGGTTCTGGCCTGCACCTCAGAGAAGTATATCCTGAATAACAGAGGCCCCAAGACCAATCCCGAGGGTACGCCACTCATTACAGGTCTAATGCTTGAGGTGGCCTCCCCTATTTTGATTAGGTGGGTTCTATCAGTGAGCCAGTTTGCTACCCTCCTGGTAACATATGGATTGATGCCTAGTTGAGAGAGTTTATCTATTATGCCCGAGTGGGGAATAGTGTTGAAGGATTTGGCCAGGTCAAGGTAGGCAGTGTGCACCGTCTTCCCCTCGTCCATGGCTTTGGTAACTGTTTCAAAGAAGTCAACCAGATTTAACAGACATGACAGCCCCTTGACAAAGCCAAACTGTGTGGGGTTGAGTGTTTGGAGAGTGCCAATGTCCCTGTTAATTAGGTCCATGATAATCCATTCCATGTCCTTGCACATCAGGCTAGTTAGGTTGATGGGTCTATAATTTCCTGGATCAATGGACGCTCCACCTTTGTGTAAAGGGATGACAATGGCTGTCTTCCACTCGGCTGGGACAAAGCTGGTACTCCAGCTTTGGTTGAATAGAGTGCCTAATGGTGCTGCAAGTTCATGCCTGAGTTCATGTAGGATGCAGCCTGGGATGTTATTGGGTCCCATGGAGGCTGTATTTTTTTGCTTTTGAGAGGGCAGTGATGACCTGTTTCCTAGAGATAAGGGGAGGGGGCTGAGTACTGAGAATGCCCTGATTTACTGATGGGGTGACAGGGGTGAAGTTTTCACTGAATCTGTCAGCCACTAGGTTGACAGTATCTACAGCATTTGTGTAAGTGGTGTCCATGACCACCAGTTTTGAACAGATTTGGGTACTTCCTTTGAGATTGCAGACATATGTGAAGAAGACCCTATGATTGTCTCTAGTAGATGTGCCCAATTTGGACTCGAAGTTGGCTTTAGAAGATTTCACTAGTGCTCTTATTTGCTTGTTCAGGCTAAGGAAAGATTGCTTCAGATTGGGCACCTGCTCCTTTTTGGTCATGGACAGCAATTTTTTTTTCCTTTTGTTATATAGTTTATTTATTGCAGATGTCCACCAGACAGGTTTACTCTTCCTTGCAGAGGATGATTTTGTCCTGTCAGGTATTCCTGATTCCATGCATCTATGTATGTGGTTGTATAGTACTTTGGTGTTGATTTGGACATCAGTGCCAGTTCCTACAGGGGGAAGGGGACTGTGAAGCTGTTTATACCATCTCTCATAAGGTTGTAATCAGATTTGGAGAATTGTTTTTATTTGGCCCTAGCTAGAGGGGAGTCAGGGGAGATGCTGACTTCAAAAGTGACCACTTTATGGCTCGGATCTTACCAGTGAAGATGATACTGTAGGGGTGCTGCAGTGGTTACTCGTGTTGGTTAATACCAAGTCCAAGATATTATCACCTCTTGTGGGGGTATCAACTAGCTGTTCCAAGGCATTTGCATTGTTAAAATCGAGGAATCTCTGGGCATTTGTGTTCTGGCATGAATAGTTTTTCCAATCTATAGTTGGGTAGTTAAAGTCGCCCAGGATCAGGGTAAAGGTTTGAATCCTGATAGCTTCAAAGAGGTCCAGATAGGTGGAGGGGATATCTTGAGTCAAATTTGGGGGCCTGTAGCTAGCTATGACTTGAATAGGGGTCTTGTCAATTGTTATTAGCATTCAGGAGAGTAAGGAAGGCAGGAAGGAAGGAAGGAAGGAAGGATGTAGATAACAGAAATAGGCTGGGATTTATAGACAAGCACTGTCCACCCATGTAGCCTTAGATGGTGTGCGGTAGACAGCACAACATGAACCAAAACTAGCTGCATATGTATTATGGCCAGCACAGCACTAAGCTACCCAGAAAAGACTGCAGAGAAAACAAGAAAGTCTGTATTGCAGGAAAGGGTGTGGCTAAGCTGGCATAATGGATGACTAGCAGGACAAATGGGCACATGAGCAACATGATATACATCAGCTCCCAGACAAATTAGCATGGTACAGTTCATGTGCAATGAAGCACCACATAACTGCCATCCCAGATAGCCTACAAAATGACAGCACAGCAAAATGCCAACAGTTAGGCAGATAGGAATGTATAAATGGAGAGACTAGCAAGCAGGGGGAACCACACACAAGGATAACTATAAGGTATGCAGGTTCAGATGAAAAAGGAAAATCTTTTTTGTGTAGTACAGAGTTAAAATTTGATAATATGAAGAATTGTATGTACAAAGAAGTAGTTAAAGAAGACATAAAGGGAGAAGGGAAGGCAGCAGGAGCAAACAATATAAAATTCAGACACAGACAGACAGACAGACAGACAGAAACAGTATTTAAATGAAAGGTAGGAACCACAGTGGATGGGCAACTGATGATGGGGAGATATGGACAATAAATGAGTTTTAAAAACTTTCATAACAGGGAGGGAAAACACCTGGAAAGGTATAGAGTGAGGGACCATCTCCAGATACTAGTCCAGCTCTGAGGGAAACACCCAGTCATCAGTCAACTCCATAATTGATGTCATGGGCATGCTGCATTTCAGGTGGCACAACAGTCAGGGCTTGCCAGTTGTGCAACTTGACAAGTAATTATAGGAGATTGTCCACAGTGCTAAAGTGGGCATCCAGCTGTTGGCACACCATAGATGACACAAGTCCCCCTGAATTATGAGAAAAGCTTTGGAAAGGAATAATAAGTTACATATGGGTAGAAAAGAAGCCTAGGGTGAAATGGAGTCAAATGACTTTGCTATCTGAAAGTAAAGGACTGGTGGTGCCTCACTTCCACATATACTTTAGAGTAGCACAACTCCAAATAATCTATTTGCCTTTTACAAGCCAAATATATTTTAGAGGGAAAAGGGGATGATGTTAAGCCAAGGGAAAAATTAAATTCTGGCATCCACATCAAACATTTGGTCACAGGCAGAGAAGCAAAAAAAGGGTTTCATCTAAGGGATGCTTATGAGTACCTGTTAAAGCTGATTAAAAAAAAGCTTTATGAAAAGTGGACATTCAATTTATGGCCCATAGAATCAGTTAAACCATCGTATAATATTAATATAAAGGTGGTAAATCATTGGTAAGATATTAGGCAGAACATTTACTTCTGGGATAAACTCTGGGGAGGAGGGGAAATTGTGACATGGGAAAGGTTGTGTGGAAGGCTGAATTTGCAGGGGGAAGAATCATGGAAAAAATATAACAAAGACTAGAATAAAAGAAAATAAATATGCCTATAACTAATTGAGATATTACTTGAAACTAGTGGGATGAATGTGACAAATAGAAAAATAATGACTAAACTATAAAGGGCCTTATTAAAGGATGCGTGGGAAATAAATAAATAAAAGCTTAGGCAGAACTGGCAGAAAATACATGAGAAAAGAAATATCAAAGTAAATGTGGGAAGACATTTGCAAGACCTGGACAACAGTGACAAGGTCTATGAAATTTAGGATATCTGGATGGAAATGTCCTCATAAATATTTTTATATCCCAGAAAGAATGCATAAGATGTGGTTTACAATCAAAATCTTGAAAATCAGTTGAATATCCTGCTCCTGTTCGAACATGGTAGGAGCGACAGTCAGTATGCTGACAGTCAAGTGAATGGCAGTTCAGAAGATCCTCAGCAAGGCAGAGAAATGCAGCATTTCTGTAAAAGGCAGCTGTCGACATTAAGATAGAAAATGGACTGTTCATGGTATGCGCCAATCATCTGACCTTATTAATATTCATGAGGCAATGAAATGCGTCGAGGATATCAAAGTTCACGGTTTTGAGTTCCGCGATTTTGATAGTAAACCATAAGATGTACCAAGGGATAGAGGCATACCTCTCAACTGTCCAAATGTTCACAAAATATCAAGATTTTTGCCTCATATTTTTGGTCTTTTCTTCATAAAATTTTCAGTTTTCTGACAAATCACTGAGGATTGACTCTGTTGATTGTGATGACTGCAATTAATGATATAGACAACAAGCAAGAGTGGTTGGAATTTATTGGAGACAGCTGGGAAAGGAACCAAGGTATTGGGAACAAATAACTAGAGAGGGAAAGATGATAGAATGAGAAGATGCCAAGAATTTATTTGGACTGCAGGTTAGAGACCTATCAAGGTTTGATATCAGAGTATAGGCAAAGAGAAAGAAATAGAGGGCTTCTAAATGAAAGATCAGTACTGGTAGAGTTTTTTAGTAGAATCTAGAACAGAAGCTGCCATTAAAAAGGAATAATTAGTAGAGCATATAAAATATTGCAGATAACTGTAAGACTCAATCTGAGGTGGTTAGAAAGGATTGGGAAGAGAGATTGGATAAGCAATTCACAAAGAAAAAATGGGAGGCTATATGTATATCCAAATATGCAACAAAATGTAGAAGATGTAGGATTTTTGCTTGGAAATGTTTACATAGATATTTTTATACCCCAAGTAGACTCCAGAGAATTTTTCCTCTGGTAGATAGCAAATGTTGGAGGTGTGATGGGGACGAAAGAGATAATTAGGAACATATTTTCTGGGAGTGCAGTGAGTTGGCAGACTTTAATAATTCCCTGTGGGATGCACTGTTGGAGATGCTGGATGGGCAGATTGGTGTGAGGAGGGAGATGATTTTTTTGAGCTATGATACAGAATCGGAATTGCCTAGACATTATAAGGCCTTGCTTTTTGTGACAAACTAGAGATTTACAAAAACGAAGTAAGACAATACAGATTATAATAGTAATAGGCAAATAACAAGAGATATAATTCTGGATGGGATGGACAGGTAAGCTTAATGTAAAAAAACATGTGAAAGTATTATCAGCTTTAGTTCAATTGGTAGCTAAAAAGGAATAACTAGGAAATGGAAAACAAACCCCAAGAGCTGATGATAGAAGAGGTTAAGTAATTAATGGAAGAGATGAAAGAAAGAGAGAAGGGCAAATGAGATATGTCCAGAGCACTTTAAGACAAAGAGGAAGGCATGGGATAAGAAAGTAATTGGACATCTGTTATAAAGGGAAAAGGTGTATGAAGGAAAGAAGGGAATTGTCTTGCTAGAAATAGAAGGTTTAGAAATGTGAAAAAGAGAACTATATTATTAATTCTGGTTTGGGGTTGTCCTGCTGTTAAGAACTATAGCAAAGAGAGAGAAGCTGTAAATTTAAATGATTATGGACCAACTGCCAGAGTAAAATGGGGCACCATATGTGACGCCCCCACTCTGGGCCAGTAATGAAGGAGCCTGACTCCTCACTACTGACACTGAAGAGGGGTGTTCACTTGGAGCAAAAATGGATACACCCAGTACTTCTACATGTAGCTCTCTGCATCAAGCACAATTTCCCTTAAGAGCACACAGAGAACACACTCAGTCCATTTTTTTCTCTCTCTCTGTCCCTCTCCAGATCCCCAATAAGGCTCCCCATTGGCACAGCTATAGAGTTGAGTCCTCAGCCCAGTGTCCAAGCCAAGTCCTTCACCACTCTCTCTGTGAAACCAGTGCTTCATGTCCCTGCTCCTAGCAGCTGGCACACGCACTCTTTGAGGTTTGATTTGCACACACACACACACACACACACACACACACACACACACACACACACACACACACACACACACACACACACACACACACACACACACACACACGCACACACACACACACACACACACACACACATACCTAGGAAAGGCTGGCACAGATTTACTAGCTATGCCCTCCTTCTCCTCAAACTATAAGGTAGTTGCTGCCACCAGACACCCCAAAGCCAGCTACTCTAAGGCTCTTACAAGGGTACTCAATTATACTGAGTGAAATTAATATTAATACAAATGATAGTGTTTGGCCAATCCAGTAAGCTTTCAGAAGTGGCCAGAGAGACATCAAAAGGATATGAGTACTCTCAAAGGTTAAAATATTCTCTAAAGGACCAGCCACAATGAAAAGTTTAAATATATTTAATAATAAATAATAAAAGAACATGAAAATATGGAATATCTATTTGCAATAAACACCAGAGTTTCAGTCACAGGAAATACTAAAATAACATAGATGAATAGATTCACACAGATACAGAAAAACAGTACTTAACTAATCTCACTATGTTTTCCTTTCTGGTCTAAATAATTACTATTCCCCGGTACTCTTACTAGAGCAAGGCAAGATGAAGTAGGTGAGGGGCCCTTCCTTGTCAGGTTACAAAAACAGACTGCTCTACGACTTCAGTCTCACCTAGTATTAAAACATAATTTTCAGTGATGGATTACAGAATGACAGCACAAATATCTGGTCATCTGACTTCTGGTACCCATAATTCTCCTTTGGTTAGAAGCTGCCAGGATTTAGCACATATGTGTTACAATACATATCTCAAGCTTTGCTAAAGTTTATTGCAGCATCTGGAATCTGTAAAACAATTTTGATATTTCTGCTCTTCCTTCAGAGACTAACAAACCATACGTCTTACAGACATTGTGTCTCTGGCTTCATTCAAAACTGTGAGATAACATCTTTCTGGCCTAGGCCCAGTAATTTAATTTCAGAACATTTTTTCAAAGTTAGCTGCAGCTGGACTGTAATTAACCTCTTCTCTTCCAGTATCCTCTGTTAACATATACTTTTCAACAGTTACAATAATACATGACTATTTCTTCCTCTGTCCAGCAGGACACACTGTTGATACATTTTAACACAAGCAACTTTACAAATACATTTTCAGCACAAGCATCTGTACAAATCAGTTTGATATACAAATGACATGCAATTATTAACATAATTCTAGCTAGCTGTGCTGGCATATGTCCCACATCCATTGCCCTGCTCCTGCTAGCATAGCTGGCAATACCCACATCATCACACCATACATGAGTACTGCACAAAATGTAATAGTTTTTTTTTGAAATATGATGTTTATTTTTTTGTTAAATTTAATAAAATGTACAGGTCATATAACAATAGTGCAAGCAGTATTAACATTTGACAGAAATAATTTGCTAGGTTAAAGTGTACACACAATAGGAGAGTAGCATTTAAATATAACATTTGTAATGATAGTAGTATTCATGCTTGCCTTAATACCTTTTGAAATTATATTGAATGTACACCCTTTTTTGGGGGTAAAACTATCAAAGTTACAGATCACATACAAAAAATAAGAAAAGAAATGCAAACTATTTACAATATTTGCACTTTGGTGTCACCTTGAGTTAATTTTTGACCAAATTAGGAGAAATTAATGTCATGAAGAAAGTGTGGAACAGCCCTCAGTTTTTTAGAAATAGCCTTCAACATTACTTTTGGATCAGTATATACTCTGTATGTTATAGTATCAGGTAGAGAGCTCCAATATTTCTGATAGTATGTAAGTTTCTTTTAACTTTTTGTAACTAATTTATGTGATAAGAAGTATTTCATAGCCATACTCTTGAAATCCTCCCATGTAACTTTAGATCTGTCTAACCAATTTTTGCTATGTAGAATTTCAGTAGCACACACAATGTAATTAAGATATGTTTATTCATATATGTGAGGTTATCCGGAGTTATATAAAGAATTGCAGTTTCCCATGAATGAGTTGTTTTTCTGTATCCTTGTTTTTCCAATTTGGATCTTAGCAAGCACCACAATTTATATACATTTTTGCAACTCCAGAAAATATGTAGGGTGTCTGCTAACATTGTAGAACAAAAGGGGCAGTATGGAGAATGTGTGGGAGCTATCTTGTTTAGAAGAACAGGTGTATAATAAGCATTATTATTTATCATGATTTGAGTGTACATTAAATTTTTGAAAGGGGTTAATTTGCGGGTATGTTCTATTGCTAGAATTTTTTGCTTTGGGATAATATTATTGGGGTCTATATTAGAACACCGAACATTCAAAATATCGAGTGTTCTAATATCGAACCCTATCAATCGAAAATTAAAAACATCGAACATTCAGAATAGCGATTTTTTTCCTATGGAAAAATTTGCTGTTCCAAAATACATACACACAACACAAGCACACCAAACAAACAGCAATCCACACACATGCACCTAAACTCTTACACCTAACCTTACACTAAACTATACATACACCACTAACTATCCACTTACCTTAACCCAAACCCTAACCCTAAGGTCCGTCACTATCGCACAGTCACCTCACCTGTGCCCTAACTCTAACTCACCTAACCCACCCTAACCCTCACATCCACACAATCACACATTTACCTGACCTGCGCCCTAACCCTAACTCACCTAACCCGTCCTAACCCTCATGCCCACACAATCGCGCATTTACCTGAACCTGACCCACCAGAGTGCTGAAAATACCGAAGCAACAGAAACAGACAACCAAATTCTTTCCCTAGGAAAATATTTGGTTCTATGCTTCTTAGATATTTTCAGCGTTCGCTGAAAACAGGTCGATATTAGAACACTCAACATTTTGAATGTTCGGTGTTCTAATATCAACCCTATTATTGTTTCTTTCCTCCCAGTACTTTGAGTATAAAAGTGAATTTTGATACTTAATTTTTATTATTAATTTGTAGACATTTGACAGCATTTTGGATTTCTATAATAGCGTTTTAGGATCAATTTAGTTATGTTAATATCTTGCTCATTCGTTTTTAAATTAGAAGTTTTAGAGTTAACTAAGAGAAGTATTTGTCTAATTATTATATTGTACTTTTTGCTTACTCCCAAACTATTTCTAATATTTATCATCGAGTGGTCTTTTAATTGATAGAAATCCCAGATTATGCTATTTTTTAATTGGGGGCATTGGTCCAGATCTAGCACACAGTTATTTAATTTCAGATTTGGATTACAGTGGATTGGTTGTAAGAGAATTAGGGTATTCTCAAGTTGTAGGGATGTTATTAATTTTTGAAATATGTATTTTAAGTGATTTAATTTTTTTTGACTTACAAAGGGAATAGCTTTAGGATTGATATTCACTGAGATTATATGGTGATAATACAGTTTTATCCATAATAGGTGCCACTCACGATTTGCTGGGTTATAATTGGTTATTTGAAGAATATGACTAGCACCTAAGATCTCATAATACAGTTGGAAGTCAGGTAAACCAAGATCCCCCCTTTTCTTTTGGTAGTACTAGTTTGCAGTAACTAATTCTTGTATTTTTAGGATGCCATATGAATTTGGCAAGTTCTGATTTCATTTCAGAAAAAACTTATTTGGTATCTTCATGATGATAGCATTTAATTGGTATAGGATTTTTGGAAGAATATTCATTTTTATAATTGTTGATTTAGATAGGGGGGGGAATCTTTAAATTTTTCCATCTGGAAATATCATTCATTATATTCAGCCATGTTTTATAGAGATTATTCCTTAATAATTCATTATAAGAATGATTAAAGTGGATACCCAGATATTTTAAATAGCAATTTATGTTTGATTCTGGAAAATAAAATTCCTTGTGACCTAGAAGATTTTTTTTGGAAAATAACTGATTTATTTGGATTTATTTCATAATTTGATATTTTTGAAAACTTTTCAATAGAGTCTAAGATTTTCCTTAAGTCTGTGTTTGGTAATTCAAAATATATATTTAAATCATCAGCAAATGCCTTGTATTTTATTTACGATTTCAAAATTTGCATAAAGTGATGGAAGGTTCTTTGATTGATTTGTAGTACTAGGGATTCAATGTATAGATTAAACAAATAAGGACAGAGGGGATGACCTTGTCTTGTCCCATTAATATTTTTGATTGTTTTTGATTGTTTTTTGTTTATATCGAGTGTTATAGATGCATTATTATATAAGATTTTAATCATATTTATAAATTCCTGAGGGATATTATATTGTTTCAATAATTCAAAGAGAAAGTTTAGGTTCACTCTGTTGAAGGCTTTGGATGCTTCCACTGACAAGGCATACCTAGGGCATCTATCCTTATCAAAAGATGTATTAAAGAGTCTATGGTGAGTGTGTTATCCCAGACCTGTCTGTGATTCATAAAGCCCAATTGCTCAGAAAATACTATAAATGGTAACACTTGTTTTAATTCTATTTGCTAATATCGTCGATAGTATTTTTATGTCAGTATTAATGAGAGCAATAGGTCTATAATTGTAGGGGTTTGAAGTATCTGAGTTGGGCTTATGAATAAGAATATTTTTTGAGTTATTAATATATGGGTCAGAGATATTGAATTCTATTATATAGCTAAACACTCTTAGTAGGATAGAGGCTATTTGTTGACTGAATTTCTTATAAAATTCCGCTACAAAGCCATTCCGTCCAGGAGCCTTGTCTGGTTTCAACTTATCAATTGCTAATTTAATTTCCTCTAATTCCAGAGGGGCTTTTAGAGCATTACTTTTAGTTCCTTTAGAAGTAGGAATTGTAAATCTTTTGTAAAATGCTGGCAAAGAGTTACTTGAGATTGTTCTTGCAGGCCATACACATTTTTGTAGATCTCTTCAAATCCCTGGATAATATCATGGTCTGGGTTTAGGGTTTTATTTTTGTAATTTATTTCACTTATTTTGAGAGGGGCATTTTTTACATTTATAATTCTTGCTAGGATTTTTGAGGTGTTTGGGCCCATTCTGCATATTTATATAATAAGTTTAGTTCAGTGATGGGGTATTACTGTGTTTGCAGATCATATAATTGTTTCTGCAAGTTGGTCATAGAATTTTCTAAATCTAAGGAGTACTTAGTTTGAAGTTCAAGTTCTACTAGCTAGATTTCTCATTTTTTCATTGTTTAGTTTGTTTTAATTTTTTATATAATGCTGCCTTTTGAATTAATATGCCTCTAATGGCATATTTGGTTGCTTTCCATTGAACATCATAGGATATATTAGATTTTGGGATTTTTTTTTTCTGAGCGAGGGTGTTCGGGATTTCTTGTATAACATCCTTTTTCCTGATTAGATTTGGGTTTAAGGACCATTTGGATAAATTATGTCTAGGATACTTGGTTTTTGATTCATTTATTTTTACGATGATTTTTTAGTGATCTGAAAAGCATCTGGGTTCAGAGCTATATAGAATTTCATATTTTGCTATATATTTAGATATTAAGAATAGATCAATTCAGGACCATGATTTATGATATGCTGAATAATATGTAAATTTATTAACAGATTTGTCAGATCTATGCATATCAAAGGGATCTATCAGGTTAAAGTCATCAATTAATTCTATTAGAAGGGAGGTGATTTGAGATGATTGTTGCTTTTATTGGTTCTATCATTTGAAGGACTAGTTAGCATATTCCAATCTCTTATTATGAACAGGTGATCTGGAAATTTCAATAGCAGGTTATAAATCTCACATAAGAAAGTTTTTTGAGTCATAGATGATCCATAGACATTAAGTAAAAGTAGTGATTTATTGTATAGAGGGTAAGAACAAGTAAAATAGCAGCAATTACAATTGGATCAGTGCTATACTTCAAAATAGTACCTTGAAAGGATTTTTAACTATAATAGCAGTGCCTTTTGAGACTGTGTTGTCCTCTGCTGCTGCAATTTGTTATATCCAATTTTTATTTGTGCCTTTTTCCCATTGTTCCTTTGTCGTATGGGTTTCTTGAAGGAAAGTGACCCCTGATTTTGCTTGACAGATCAAATGCATAACTAAATTTTTCTTTTTTTTATTTTGAAGGCCATTTATGTTCCACAAATCAATACATATCATCTAGTATGGATCAATTAACTGTTAAAATGGTTGTAGTTTTAAGTTGCTCAGACCAAGTTTTAGATTTGGTAATTTGCATGAGGTTAATAGACAGGTTAAGAGCTGGTGAGGTTACATCAAACTCTTTCAGAATTCCCTCCATGCCTACCCACTTAATCCTCCGGTCTGAAAGAGGAAGGTAAAAAGGAAATAATTTGGAAATAACATGTACAACATTCATTGCAAAACTGTTATCTAAACTATAAAAAACTATATTGCAATCTCCTTTTATTATCCGAAGTCTCAACAGACTACAAGCAAACATTCACTCTCAGTACACAGTGTCTGGCATAGCACTCCTATACATAAGAGGTTTACTGGAATTATACTAGCCATATAGTTTTTGTAAACAATACATACTCCTTATGGAAGTAAATATATTTGGAGTCCTCTGTATACAATTAGGGTATTTATAAAATGAAAATTATAATATCGTGATTTGTGCACCATGTAGGTGAAGTGCAAGAATTACATGTTGGTGACTAAGATCACATACAAAATTGGTATTGTCAACATAGAAGATGAGTTCCAGTTTTGAAGTTGAGCGTTTGCTTACTCTTGAAAATTTTTGTTGCAAAAACTATTTTCATACATGCCTTCACTCTATTTATCTGAAACTGGTTTAGAATTGTCAATATAATTCACTTTCAGCACTTTGTAAAGGTATTATCAAAATATATGTAATGCCACCTTAATAACATTTGTGATCATAGTTATTCTCTGTCATTACCTTATTTGGGTAGACCTCTTCATTTCCCTTTAAATTTGATGGGTTATTCTGATGTGTTCTATCTAACTTATATACCATGGGCTCCACACTCATAGATTTTAGGATTCTTAAGGCATGAAATCAATTACCTTAACTTGGTACAGATCTAAAAAAAACTACTAATTAAGACTCATTTAAATGTAGCAGCATAGCTTTCCTTTTTTTTCTTTTCTCCTTCTTTTCCTCCCCCCCCCCTTCCTTTTTTAATATATTTTTAGTAGGATTCATATTTCAGCTCAGCTTCCAATGCGCAATCGTTAATTTACTTTATGGTTACTTGGTGAATGTGGCTAAGACAAAGAAGCATTGTTCATTTATATTTTAACAATGGGGGAGCTGTATGTTTGCAAAAGGCAGATTCAAAGCACCAGAAAAAGCTGTCCAAATATCCCTGCTCTTCGATATTTTTCAATGGTCTGTAAGGTGTGAGAGCTGCTTAGAGTAATTATTTGAAAGAGCAGGATGGAATTCACTATAAACATGATTCATTAACTTAATGTGGGAACATTTGTGAAATAGTTCTCAAGATTTCATGTTTGCACTTATTTATATTTAGGAGTTACTCTACAGAGTTAAGGAGCTTAAGTATTGGGTAATTAATTCACGTTTGCTGATCGTACTTACTTCTGTCTCAAATACTTGCTGTTAATCATTTTTTTCTCTGTTGACTTCCATTTGGCTGAGGGAGTGTTGCAAGAAGGAAGAAACCAAAGGCAGTCACATTTGGTGCTTTAAACCTTGACTCACTCACCTTGCATTTCCAGGAGTGTGTGTGATTTGAAGGATAGAGGTCAGGGTTGATTGTATAACTTCCTGTTTTTTGCACAAAATGTAATAGTTAAGGACTGAATAAAACTGCTGGCTAGAAAAAAAAAACTCTGGGACACTGTCAGAAGAGGAGCCTCCATCTCCCAATGATGTGGCCAGAGAGGCCATCAAAATCCTTCCAGGTTGCCTTCAACAGAGTGACCTCTGTCTCCTGGCCAGCACTGGTGAACCATTGCAAGAGGCATTGATCAGTTCATGCCAGGTCAATCACTGCCACTCTACAACCTCCATTACAACTGCAGAAGGAAGAGAAACAACACATTAGTACACATGTATACAAGTATGGCACACATACAATGACAACTACACAGTAAAGTGCCACATATGTCATATGTATACCAAAAACAAAATATCTTTTCCCATCTTTGGTGACATCCTGCTATGTTCATCTCTCACTTTTCAGCCACTGTAAAAGAAAGTATGCATACCTAAGTATGCAGGTACAACAGGTATCATAATAAAAGAAGAAAAATGGTTACATTGCATATCTGTCTGTGTCTCCCTAACTCTAGAAACTCACTGCTGAAGCAGGTCATAGCAGCACCCCTACAAGGTTGATTGTTGTACTGATACCAGCACTGCCCATCAGAAAAGGTTATGCCAGAGGCATCACTCACCATCCTGACAAGCACATACTTTGTATCCACCTGGCACAGGGGCCATCATACTTTCCCAAGAAGTGCTCAGAAAATTCCTTGTGCAAGAAGAACAAAAGAATATTGCTTTTCCCATCATGTCAAGCTAGGGCCCTGCATTTCACAATGCCTGAGGAAGCCATAACCACCTCCACACAAGCCCACTCAAGGAGCAAAATAGTATGTGTACAGACACATATTCAGATGTCACATGGAATGTATTATAACACAGCAATGGGACACTACCGAACCATCATGATGTAGTACAGCAATTGTTGTAGGTATATATAGGCTGTGTACATGAGTATATTGGTCACATGCTTCCACACAACCACACTGAACATGTCTTGTTCTAGCTAGTCTCAGTAGTGCATTGCAGTCTGGCTATGATTGAGAGACAGTGGCTCTAAATTAACTAATTGGCATAAGTATTATGACACAAGGCCCTCATTAGATTGACACAAAAGCATGGGTGCCATTTAAAACAAGAACATTTACAAATATCAGTGGAATACAGGACTCTGCATACTAACTCTGGAAGAGGAAAGACAAATACTAAGGGCAGAAAACTACTGTTGATGTACCCTAGCAATGTAATTAGCACCTGAGGTATGTGCGATGGGAACACAGTACAATGGTATATCCAGCGTTGGTGGTAGTGAAGACCATGAGCATCAAGCACCTAACAAAAGACAATGTACAAGGGACATGACGACCACTCTACATAAGGCTAGATATAGCAATGCACTGTAACGGGGTCAACATACTCTTGCACTTGGCCAATACATAGATGCAGGAAGGGGTGGAGGTAAGCTATGCCCATAGCAGAGTGCATACTGGGAGTTGTGCACAGCTGTACAGGTGCCTGCTAACCTGCTGTAGAATGGGTGAAGGGACATAGTGGTCATAGGTGGATGACTTTCATAGACTGCCTAACACACCCATTTATGAATATGTGTAACCTACAGGTGTACAGAGTTTGCAACGTGCTCCCAACCAGGAGAATAAAGTGTTACTGCAAGCCATAGGCATACATGGTATGGACATCTTTGGCAATGGTGCCACTGACATTCTGCATCAGGACCTGATATGGCTGGCAGTGCTGCAAGATGTAAATGCTGTGGGAGGCCATAATCAACATTAGCAACCAATGCAATAAAGGATAACCAGTATGATCATCTGTGCAAACCACAAATTACTGGACACTGCCAAAGCTATTTCCACCACAGGAGGTGGATAACCAACACAGAAATGGCTCGCACAAATAGAGACTTTTCTGATGTCCCTGTCTGGGGAGGGAGGATACACCCTTATACTCAAGGATGGCATGTGTATGAGATCTGGGCCAGCAGTGACCACTCAAGTGTATGTAAGGCTACAGCAGGTACTACCCAATGCTGTGTGTGTGTGTGTGTGTGTGTGTGTGTGTGTGTGTGTGTGTGTGTGTGTGTGTGTGTGTGTGTGTGTGTGTGTGTGTGTGTGTGTGTGTGTGTGTGTGTGTGTGTGTGTGTCTGTCTGCATATCTGTCATTTCAGGTACCTGAGTTTTAATTGCAATGACATACATGTCAAGGTATGCATTTTTGCTTGTGATACACACATGTAGAGTTGTCTATCAATATGCATAGCACAAGAGTACAAGCTTATATCCAAGTGCTGCTGAAGGTATCATGTGCTCATAATTTCTCATATTTTACAAGGGGGGTCATTAAAATGGGATAGTACATGCCTGATGAAATCAGATGTGCTGTGGCTAATGATGATGGCAGCATGCACATGCACAGTCCAATAACCCAGTGACTGTGTCTACAACATTGTCGTGGAAAGGCTCACCCACATCACAAATATCACAGGCCCTTATGGAGACATAGGCTGAAAACACATCACCACTATAGAGTAGCCCTCCTGTAAATGCAAGCCCCACCAGGTTCCCCATGAGTCCATAGCCACAAAGCCTCTGGCATCTTCACTGACTGTGATGTTCACATAACCTATCGGGGAGAGGCATGGAATTGCAATGCTGCCATGAATCCAAATCAGCCTTTGATATAGATACATCATTAAACATAAATCAACACATTTGAAGGTCAGTGAACCAGGCACATACAACTGTTACAACAGCATTGTAGAGACTGTTTGTGTGCTCTGTGTTTGCTTGATGATGTGTAATACCTGCTCAGTCACATGGTGCATAGAGACAGGGAACTGCTGTTGCTGTTCAGGTCTGTGGTGGCAAATGTGGCCTCTATATGTGCTTTGATAAGACACGTTAACTGTTTTCCAATCTGACACTATAGCAAGATCCAGGACTCATGCCATACCTACACATACACTATACAAACTGTTGCTAAGATGGTTCCACTTTCAGCTATGGCCACAAAGCCTTTCACACCTGACCTTCATCCATCACATGGTCATGGGCAGCTATATTCCTCCTTGGAACCCCTCAACAGTTTTTTTTGCAAATGTTCCAGTAGTTCTATATATTCTTTGTCACCTGTGAGCACAAGGAGCATCATGTATCCCAGTGACCATTGTCCAGGTAACCAATGGCAAATTACTGTTGGCTCCCAACATGGGGCACCCTATCAGTGTGCATGCACTTGATCCTGTGGTTTTACACCTTCCCTACCACATTGAGCTTTGAGACTGCAGGCCACCACAGTGGACACTGCCAATAGTCATGACAGAGTATCTCAGTCCTGCCACTGGAGGATGCTATCCTTGACTTCCCACAACCTGCTTACAAAATAAGTGGCTAGCAAATTCACCCCTTGTAACCCTATACCATATGAAAGTTTTTTTCTGTCAGCTGTCACTGTGTCCATACAACCACCTATGCAAGTGATGATGACTATGTCCAGCCTGCCCTCTAACCTGCATGTGCAGGCTTATGCCTGATGCACAACAAAGCCACTCCATGTACTGATTTGCACTGGCTGTTGTAATGAATGCATTATTTTATTATCTGTTGTCTTTGTCGTGGTCTATATCTGTGGCACAGATGCCAAATCTTCATGACTGCCCAGTATGTATCCTGTTCACCTCTACCTCACATGTGGTACTACCACTGCCACTTCATCCCTGAACTCTACAGCCTACTCTTTCATTTCTAGTCCCACAACTATCCTGGGCCCTTATGGAGTGTTACCCTGCTGCAGCAGCCTTGACAGGTATGTGTATGCAATGTATGGTCTTCATAGCATCTAGGAAATTGGTTATGGTGTAAAACTCCTGCATAGTAGTGATTCTCTCCTATGCCATCCTGAGAACTATAAATCCAGAAGGAAGGTGCAGCTCAAAAACACAAGTCAAGCACAGAATGCCAAATAGTAATGTATTCTCAATGTCAACAGTCATGAAAATATTAAAAAAGTCATCTTTCCTGTGTTCAAACAACAAATTATTCTTAATACAAGCCTCAAGCTTGTTAATATCCCTTAGTAACAAAGCCATTTTTTGTTGTTGTCTACTATCAATAAATTAAGAAGCTCACAACCTTGCTTATTGAAAAGTTTCAAAAAGTATTAACAGGCTTGAGGCTTGCATTAAGAATGATTTGTTGTTTGAACACAGGAAAAATGAATTTTTTAATATTTTCATGACTGTTGACATTGAGAATGTATTCCTATTTGGCATTCTGTGCTTGACTTGTGTTTTTGAGCTGCACCTTCCTTCTGGATGTACAGTTTTTTTTTTTATTGGTTTTGAGTGTTTGGTTTGTTCATGGAGGGTGAGGCTCAATTAATTACTTTCCTGAGCGCAGATTTGGCTGTTGTAATGTGGACAGTGACTACACTTTCAACTACTGTTGCGGATTTATCCAGTAAAGTTGATGGCTTAATGGCTAGACTTAATAGTGGTTCCTCAGTGTCAAGTGGTGACAATACATCAATTCTGCAGTCCTTTGAGCTTTCTGGTATCACTCCAGCCCAAAGGAATTAGTGCCATGACAACGGATCATCTGAAGTGTTTTTTTCAACCAATGGACGTGTACGTAACGACCGGGTTGCTTCAGCGATATGCACAGGAGGGTGTGGTGAGGATAGCACACTGGTTTCCTTAGATTCATGGTTTAGAACTGACTTTAATATCAATAGCAATGGCGTGAATAACGTGGTTCTGTCTGAAAGTTTTGGACAACAATTGAAATCTTTTCAGGACTTCATAACTAGATACAAACATCTGCAGCTGGAAAACAACTATTTACAGGTATGTTTAAACAGAGAACACATACCTAAAGGTCTCCGGTCATGGAAATTTCCAACCGGGCTTATTAAAGACTCACAGCTGCATCAAGACCTTTTGAAACTATTCAATAAGCAAGGCTGTGAGCTTCTTAATTTATTGCTAGTAGACAACAACAAAAAATGGCTTTGTTACTATGGGATATTAACAGGCTTGAGGCTTGCATTAAGAATGATTTGTTGTTTGAACACAGGAAAAATGAATTTTTTAATATTTTCATGACTGTTGACATTGAGAATACATTCCTATTTGGCATTCTGTGCTTGACTTGTGTTTTTGAGCTGCACCTTCCTTCAGGATTTACCATCCTGAGAACTAGATATGAACTTCCACAAACTGCAGTATAATGTCAGAGAAATGATGAAGAACACATGAGGCCACTGCTTGATTGCAATGTGCTTAACGTGTCCTGTTAGAAACTGAAACATCCCTTTTGCTGAGGTTGTTCAAATAACAGGATAACATGTAGTTGTCAGAAGAAAAGAAAAAAAAAACATGGTATGTAGTAACACATGCTGAAAGGAGATGCAGTTTTTAGCATTTTGAATTGTATACCACAATAATAACCATATCTGGAGATGCAAAAATAGACATCTAGATATGCTGTTTGATGTACATGCTATGAATAATTTCTAGTACACAATAAACAATGTAGTTCTTATCTCTTCAGCCCTACTTGGAAGTTGTAAAATTCCACACCACTGGGTCAGAAATTCACAACATGACAGAACCAAACAGTAGCATTGGTGACCTTTTCTATTCTTTTGTTGACACATCTGCTAACACTTTGTAGTCTTACTAGAAAAGTCTAACTCCCCTAATTTTGTACTATACTGTCTGTCTCCCCACCCCCATGGTCAAAGTGGTTAAACCATCATATGACTATATGTGATTTATTGAGGCTAAGCTATCAGATTTCATCTTGCCTTCAAGTTGGATAATATTAGACCATTATCTTTTCTGAACTTTACAAGGATATTTATTGTTATTGTTTTTCAAGTAGTTTAATTTCCATTATACAACTACCCCCCATTAATATTCAAATACGTGCACCGTGATTGGTCAGCGTGCACGTTGTAAATCAGAGTTATAGTAATGGAAAAAGGTCTGGTCGTCCAGACTTTTTCCATTACTATAACTCTTTTTTCACACTGTTTCGCTATGTTAAACGAGTTTAACATAGCGATACAGCTTTAAAAAAAGCAACGGAGATTCTCCGTTGCTTTCTTTAAAGCTGTTTCGCTATGTTAAACTCCTTTAACATAGCGAAACAGTTTATAAAAAGCAATGGAGATCTTGCTTTCTCCGTTGCTTTTTTTAAAACTGTCTCACTATGTTAAATGGGTTTAACATACCGAGACAGCTTTAGAAAAAGCAACAGAGATTCTCTGTTGCTTTTTTTTAAAGCTGTCTTGCTATGTTAAACCCATTTAACATAGCGAAACAGTTTTTAAAAAGCAACTGAGATCTTGCTTTCTCAGTTGCTTTTGCCCACAGTTCTGATGTACTGTGTAGGCATACGCATGCGCAGTACATCAGAACTGCCGCAGAATGCCAGACAGCTGCGGAAGGGCTGCAAGGAGGCATTATACAATGCCATTATTTAAGAAAAGTAATTATTTTTTTTCTTAAATAATGTCATTGTATAATAGCAATAACCCACTTCTGGGTGTGGGTAATGCTGGATTTACCCACGGTTGGCTTTGTTTGGCCACTCGGGCTTCGCCCTCGTGACCAAACCACACCGACCATGGGTAAATCCAGCATTACCCACACCCAGGCATGGGTTATTGCTATATTAGTGCATCCTTATGATGTGTTTCTCTCAGTCACCCTTTTTTTTCTCTCTTAGTCCATACAGAAAGATGTTCACAAACACACACACGCACAAACACACACTTTTCAATTGTACTTCATTTTAAGGAACATTCCTCATTTTGGGTTTTCCACATTATGGCAGTATCACAAATTCATTGTTAAATTAAAAAAATCAATGGCAAGTGATACTGAATCATATCAATGCATCAAAATAACATTTTCTATGTAAAATCCAACACATTTTAACTATGGTGTGAGCTCCCTTGTTGAAGTTGTTAGAAAGTATTCTACATTTTTCCGATTTTTCCCACATTAGGATAGGTAGTTGTGTACCATATTTTGGAAAAGTCAGTTGATAGTTATGGCACAGCATATAAGGATGTAGCAACAGGAAGCCACTACACTCACTTGAACTTGTACAGTCTCTGATCTAATGCATCAGTGATTTAAAATGCCTTTTGATATGTGTAATTAGGCCACTCAGAATTTTCTTTTTTTCTGACATGCTTTACCTAACTGCACAAAAGGCAACATCATTATTTTGTTTCCAAATTAATTATTAATAATAATAATAATAATAATAATAATGTTTGACCTAATACAGTCGACAAAAATAGCAACACTTTTTTGTTGTTTGAAATATTTACATATTAAAAATTATTTTCTCCAAAATTTGGTAAACTGCTAAAACAAATCCTATTGAAAACACCAAAAACTGTTTTGTAAGTTCAAAAACACTACTGTTGTCATTCTCTAAATGCAGTATTGCCCTGCAGGGTGGGTACTACAGAGAAAAAAAAAAGCAGACCTTCCTGGAGTGGGAAGGTCCTCTGACTGTGATGTGAGGTATTACAGCACATCTTGGCAGTGTACTGTTTCCTTATTTTTCTCACATTATCTTAGTTCAAACATAGCTTTTAAAGATCCTGCAAACACATCAGGCAGCAATATGATTTCACAGTCTAAGTTGTCGTATTCATATAGAGATAATGACACAAAACATAAAGACAGAAAGTAATTAAGTACCAAAAAGGATCCAAGTATTTTAAATCTATCAGTGAATAATCAAAAACTGTCAAGCTCAGTCTTGGAGAATAACCTTTTAGTCTGTCACCAGAATCTAAACAAAATTCTCTAATCTTTATATACTCCAGCACATGTAGGTTAAGAAATATTAATAATTTCTTAAACAAGCAATAACGCCTGACAGGATGTGTGTTAATGTGTCATTAACCCCTGCCCAGGGGTGTTATGAGGCCTCTGCACCCCTGAAAGGGCGTTCATTACACATTAACACACACCCTGGAAGTCATTATTGCACTTAGAGAACGGGATCTTTGTAAAATTGTTGTGTTTTACTTGCTTATTTATGTTTTTAAGTACTATATTATTTTTTTATATATATATTTTTAGAGTAAAGTAGTTCCTCCATGTAATGTTTCAGACTTGCTGTAGTATATGTTAATGGAGTTGGAGGAAGCATTTTACATCGAACATATATAAAAATAATATAGTACTTAAAAAAATAAGCAAGTAAAATACAACAATTTTACACAGAGCCCATTCTCTCTCAGATACACAGATACACAGTCTTGTCTGCTTTCACACACATACATATGCACAAACAGTCTCCTCTGCTTTCATACACCCATTTACACACAAAATCAGTCTCACCCTTTTTCAATCTCTCACAAACAGCGTCTCCACTGCTTTCATACACGCATTCACTCACACAAGATCGCTCTCACTCTCGATCTCTCACATGCACACAGTCTCCTCTGCTTTCATACACACATTCACTCAAACAAGATCACACACTCTCTCTCTCTATCTCTCTCACTCACACAGTCTCCTCTGCTTTCATACAGGCATTCAGTCACACATCACTCTCGCTTTCTCTCTCACTCTCTCGATCTCTCTCTCTCTCTCTCACGCACACACACATGCAAACAGTCTTTCTCTTTTTTTTTTTACATTTTATGCCGACTAAACATCAGAACTGCTGCTTAGCAAGTGTAAAAATAATGGCGGACATTAGTTTTTTTTTGTAGTTTGAGCTGCTGTGAAGCAGTGGACTCATTTGTCAGCGGGCATTACTTGTACATTAATACCCTGCTGAAGGAAGTTCTTTCTCCAATCAGGGTGTTGATGTACAGTTTGTCCATTCTCTAATGTGATTTAATACATGCTGGACCTTTTTTTAACAATGCACGTCTGACAACTGCTGGAAGGCCCCCAGTCAGTGCACAAATTCATATGCACACACAAATATATATACACATATATTATTTTCCAGCATATGTAAGTCTGGCACTTAGTGCAGAGGATTATGATGAACTCTTAGGAGGCTGCTTCCTGTGGTCCAGGTTTGGTTTCCTCAGCTTCTGTTTTCCTGTTGTGTGATCTTGAGCAAGTTGTTTAGCCAGGTAGTAATTTTATTGGTAAGATTTGGACTATGCTCAACAATGGTCTTCTGGTCTGCATGCCTAGTAATAACCTATGAACCTCTGCATTTACCTCTAGAAGGAAACTCCTACTAACTGTAGAAATTACTACATATTCCCACTGTATGACATTTTTTCATAAGAGCCTGGAAGAATTCTCCATTATAATTAAATAAGTGGAATTTTATGCCTCTGTTAATTACTTTCTAGGTGAGCTAGTGATTAATGAAGGCCACAAGTTATTTAACATGCATACATTTCACCTAGGATGGCGCGGTGATGCAGTGGTTACTTCTCCTACCTCATTGCACTTGATTCTCTGGTTTGGCTCCCAACTAGGTTGCCCGCTGTATAGAATCTGCATGTCTACCCTGTACTCACATGGATTTTTGCAGGAGTCTTCAGTTTCTTCCCATAACCCAATGAACTGCTGATATGGAACACAGTGCTCTTTTTAAATCCCCATAGGCTAGTGCAGCATACTCATGCATATGTGCATCCTGAAATGAACTAGCAATCAATCCAGAACTGGTTCTCACCTTATTCCCTGCTGCTTGTTTGTGAAGGCTTCAACTTTGACCCTGTACAGCAAAAAGGGGAACTAGGAGAATGAATGCCTGTCTCACATTTTTAAGTTGAATATTATTGTAAGCATTTCATAAGAACTAAAAATTCAGCAAAACCACTTTAGCCAGTACAAGACTAGACAACTATACCCAAAACTGTATTATTATTATTATTATTATTATTATTATTATTATTATTATTATTATTATTATTATTATTATTATTATTATTATTATTATTATTATTATTATTGTTATTATTATTATTATTATTATTATTATTATTGTTGTTGTTGTTATTATTATTGTTATTGTTATTGTTATTATTATTATTATTATTATTATTATTATTATTATTATTATTGTTGTTGTTATTGTTATTGTTATTATTATTATTATTATTATTATTATTATTATTATTATTATTGTTATTGTTATTGTTATTGTTATTCAATTTTGTATTCCTAAAGTGCCCTAATCATACCTGCCCTGGTGATGGGATTTCATTCTTTGTTCAGGATTTTCACCTCATTTATGTAGTTCTATAGTGATACAGAGTGAATTGTGGTGAAATAAACAGTTACAGTGATCCAGTCTCTCCAATGGATTATAGTGAAAGCACTGTGATTTCCTACTTTTTCACTGTCACTAGTAAGAGTATAAATTTGCCCTTTTTTATTTGATTGTTGTTAGTAACCAACTATTACTCAACACACCTGAATGTTAGGCTTCAACGCTTTACTTGTTCTTACTCACTGAGACCTTTTGCAGCAAGCCTTTTTTCTGGATGAGATGTGAAGTTGGTCATCTTTGACTATTTAATAGATTTTGTTTTTATTTGATATCTGGAATTTGTTCATGATAGGTATAAGCATGCTTCCCACCCACATGTGGAAAAGAATGTCTATACTACATAACAAATACTGCTATAAACACCAGAAGGAAATAATGTTAGTACACAGAACGTAAAACTGGTGTGTGAAGAGACTGCTAAATCTAAATTTAAAAGGTGTATAAAGCAATTTCTGACAGAATAAAAAGTTAAAATTTAAGTGAAAATATCCTTTGCAGGTATGTTTGAATGTTAATCTTGAAGCAGTTGCTAGTAAATATAATTGCTGAGCTCAAGTTTAGAACCGTTATCTTCAGGTCATATTTTCAAGGTGAGGTATGATGCTAGTCAGGTGTAAATGATAACTCACTTAAGACTAACACACTTCCTGTATACACTTGCTCTGTAGCTAAAATTAACAACCTAATTACCCTGTTCTCTCTAGGTAGTAAGTGCCTTCCCCTCCTCTGCTGAAGTTGCTATGTTAGGTAATAAAAGATGGGAAAATACTAGATGTAAACAGCACAGGATTTAACACAAAGCCAAAACACATTGTAGAGATATTGTAAAAAAAAAGGTTCAGGCAAAAGACAGATGAAGTAATAGTTAAACTGTGGGTTTTTTTGCATGTAGAATGAGTTGTTTTCTTCAAGGTGTATCAGCTTTGTAGTTTGGGTACTTCTTGCAAGGGGAGAATGTAGAATCACAGCAAACTGGACTTGTTTCCACATTTTTTTAATTTCTCCAAGTCTTTTCGGTTTCTAATACCATGATGGGAATGGACCCCATTCCCAAGTCAAAGTACGATTAAAGTTCATGAAATTAGTATTGTGTCAATCTTTGATGTCAGCCAGTAGTGCTCTTCACAGCACCCGCAATGTGCCCAGTAATAACTCCTTCTGCAGCTTGTATGGAGTTACATGTATTGGTAGCATATCTAAATACAAATGTAGACTCTTCTTTATAAGACCTGTTGCTCCTACTACTACTGGAACTCTCTGAGTATCTTTCTTCCGCAATGCTCTCATTTCTACCTGCAAATCCTGGTATTTTATGACTTTGTGTCTCTCTGTGCACAGGACACTGTAGTCACTGTTTTGAACTGTTGGAAATGGATGATCCCATGTGATGTAGACTTCTTCATTTTCTATGATACTTTATGGCTCATGTTTCCAGTGTTTTTCAGAGACTTCAGTACCATAATGGCACAATCCCCAGTACAACAGTCTAGCCACATTATTATGCCTTTTAGTATACAGTCCTTCTGCCATTAGTATGTCGCAACCAGCAATGAGGTGTGCAACTGTTTCCAGTTTGGTTTTACAAAACCTACATTTGTCTGTTTCTCCCACGTGTTCAATGGACTTTGTAAACCGATGTGTACGCAACCCACTATCTTGGGCCTGTCAATATTAACCTTTCATCTCTTGGCTTGAATTCACCTCTCCTTAACCATTCCTGCATTCATTCCTGGTCAACATGAGATTCTTCCAGAAGTTTTCTATACTTGCAACTATATTTATGCATTTTTCACATTTCTTGCCTTCTCATCTGATCCTTCACCTTATATTCTTTCTTTTTTTTTTGGCACTTTCAGTTGCTGCCTGATTTTTATCTACTTCTGACTTTATTTCCATTCCTGCTTGATGCCGATATGCTTCTGCTAGATTAAGCAGAGAAGTCATCTTAGATTTATTCTCCTCATGTTTCAAAACTTTCACTATGTTTGGGTCTTGTGAGGTCAGCAGATATGTGTGGAGTCCCACGACTGCAGATCTATATATATAATCAGTTTCAAGGAGGCCCATCCCTCCTTCGGAACGGGGAATATATAATCTTGGTACGCACTTATTTTTATAAATCATTTGGTAAGCATGAAGCATCCTTCTTGTTTTCCTATTTAATCTATCCAACATGTTTTGGGGCCAGTCAATCACTCCAAAACTGTAAGAACAGGAAGATCAAATTGGTTTATAGCTTGGATTTTGTTCCCAGATGTCAGTGCTGTTTTCAGTTCTCCACTATGACTTTATTTAGCAACAAATGATCCTTTGGACCATATGACTTTCTTTTATTGCTCCTTTGTTCTACTGCCATAATTACATTTTCTTCTAAATGACTATAAACTCTGTCTGCATCAATTCCTGTGTATATGCTTCGGTGGAAGGCAAGTTATTGGTCTATAATTTTAGGGTATCTTGCAGGTTCACTCTTAAGTAGGAGCATTGTTTTTCCTGTTGTTAATTAGGTTGGTGTCTGTTCGGGGTGCACATATAAACAGTTCTTACTCATAGCTAAATCTTTGTGCAAAGATGTTAATACTTTCAGCCAAATGGTAGGTACTGCACCTGGGCCTGGGGTTTTCCAGTTAGAGGCTTTTCTTAACTTTGTTTCAATCTCTCTGGCTGTTACTTCATCCCATTTCATATCCTGTACATTTAAACCTCTTATTCTTTCTTTAACTTCTTCTATCCATTTAGTATCTTTGTTATGTTCCACAGGATCTTCAATTCCTTTTACCTTATTTCCCAATTCTCTATAAAACTTTTTTGGGTCATCAGTACATTGATTATTTTGTGGGTGGCCGTGATGGTGCAGCGGTTACTGTTACCACCTCACAGCAAGAGGTTCTCCGGTTAGATTCTCGGCTGGGGTGCCTTCTGTGCGGAGTCTGCATGTCCTCCCTGTGGTCGCATGGGTTTCCTCTGGGTGCTCCGGTTTCCTCCCACATCCCAAAGACATGCAGTAGGTGGATTGGATACTCTAAACTGGCCCTAGGTGTGAGTGTGTGCATGTGTGTGCCTTCTGTGGAAGGTTGGGCACTGGGCTGGCAACTCAACACCATAAAACTCCACTGCCAATCATGAGCAGACAGATGATCCGCTGTGGCGACCCCTAACCGGGAAAAGCCGAAATGAAGAAGAAGAAGTACATTGATTATTTTGTACTTTTCCTTTATATATTATCTTTGTATCTTGTAAGTTTTTCTGCCTGTGCTGAAATGTTTTAATTTGTTATTTACGATAGTCCATGATAGATCCTGGTCTGTTCTAATACCACGCATTGCTTTTATCACATCTATCTTTCTGCATATTTTTGTTGATCTTTTCCCTCTTCTATACTCTTCTAACAGTGACACATCTTGTCTTAGTTGCTTTATAGTTTTCTCTATTTGATACTTCCATGGTGGTATTCAATTTCCTCTCTTCCTTTGCTTACTACCCTGTGTTCTTGTGGTAGAACTTTAACAGTTATTAATTTAGCTGCACAGTAATATATCCTGTTTACTTCTGTTATATTGCATAGAGCTCTATGAACAATCCTAATTACTGTGTTCATTTGTTTTATCAGACTTCGGACTTTTTGGGTTTTATTAACCTTCTGCAGTCTACTTCTTTCATTGATCTTAATATATCTGTCTATGTCTATTAAGTCAAGAAACTGTTCTCTTAGCTCATTTTCTTCCAAACTGAGGGCACAACTCTTGTTTTACAATTCATGTGAGCATTCTATAGAAGATTCTATAGCATCTTCCTGTGGCACATTCTCTTCAATTTTATCCTATGCCATCCATTGCTCTATCATATGGAAACTCACTGGCCTATCACTCCTTAGCATTGACTGCATCAGAGTTTCCACAGTTTCCTGTTCCTTCCCTTGCTGTCTAGCTTCAAGCGAACATCTATACTGGTTTCCTGTGGAAGGCTCCAAATTATCTTCATATGGCACCTGACCAATTGCTTCCTGTTCCTCTGGTTTCCCCTTAATTTGGATATCCATTAATCTATCCTGTTGTGGTGCTTTCTGAATTAGATTTTCTACATTAAATCCTTCACTTTGCATACTCCATAACCTCGGTTTCTATTTCTTTAACTTCTCCATTACTAATCTCCTTTTATACTTTTCCTCTGTCTTCTTATTTTTTGTATTGTAAAGTTTTCCATGTCTGGATTCCTTTGCCTGTATTTCTCTTCAAATATCTTTGATGCTGCTCTTTTTGTATTGGTTAGTTTTGCTTTCTCCTTTGCATAAATATTACACCATATTAAATCTCTTTTTCTTTCCCCTCTCCATATTTCCTATTCAGATGCTTCCTGATCTTCTTGTTTCTCCCTGATTTGGGGTCTCACTCCATCCTGCTGTGATGTAACCTGTGTTAGACCTTCTATGCCAAATCTTTCAGTTCGCAGGCACTCCATAACTCCAACTTCTATTTTTTAACTTCTACTTTACTAAGCTTCTTTTCTACATTCCATCTTTGTGATATTTTTTATTGTGAAATTTTCCATATCCAGATGCCTTTGCCTGTATTTCTCTTTGAATATCTTTCGGGCTGCCTTCTTTGCATTAATTAATTTGGCTTTCTCCTTTGCATAAATATTGCACCTTATCAAATCTGTCTTTTTTCCCATGTCCATATTTATTGTTTATACTTTTCAAAATATCTCTTGATTTTGTTGTTTATATTTTTTACACTTCCTTAGATGCTTCTTTTTCCAAACAGATTAAGGTTTCTTGATCTATACACTGTTTTTCACAAATCTGTTGTATTAATGAACACAAATTTTCATTTGAAGCTTCTGACAGTTTTTCTTGAGAAAGTATTTTTCTTTCCTCTAATTTCTCACTTAATCATTTTGTATATCTTGTGTCTAGTAATTCTGGGTTTTTTGCATAATTGTAACAATACATATTTACTTTCATATCCTCAATAGTAAACTTTATCATCTTTATGGCTCTTCTTTGGCCTGTCAGTTTTTGTAATTTTTGTAAACTGTTACTTCCTTCTACAACGGGGCATCTTCCCCCTTGGCCTGGCCCCATTGTAGTAATGTTTCCATATTTTGAGAATTCTGTACTGTCATCTTTTCCAGTCCTGGAACCAGTGTGTCTACCAGGATTGGGCACTTTTTTATCCTGGGTCTTGTGCACCCAGCTATCTTTTTTAGTTTTTGACTCACTTCTGTCCATTGCTCTTACTACTATTGGAACTGTCTTTCTTCAACATTGCTCTTATTTCTGCCTGCAGATCCTGATATTTTATGACTTTGTGTCTCTCTGTATGCAGGACACTGTAGTCACTGGGTGTGGTGATTTCAATGATCAATGCTGCTCTTGTCTTCTTTTCTTGAACCACTATATCCAGTTTTCTAGCATCTATCTTTTGAACTGTTGGTAACAGGTGGTCCCATGTGATATAAACTTCATCATTTTCTATGATTCTCTGTGACTCATGTTTCCAGTGTTTTTCAGCCACTTCAGTACCATAATGTTTGCACAATCTCCAGTGCAAAAATCTTGCCACATTATTATGCCCTTCAGTATACAGTCCTTCTGCCATTAGTATGTCACAACCTGCAACAAGGTGTGCAACTGTTTCCAATTTGATTTTACAAAACCTACATTTGTCTGTTTCTCCCACATGTTCAATGGACTTTGTAAACCAGTGTGTACGTAGCCCACTATCTTGAGCTGCCAACATTTACCTTTCATCTCTTAGTTTGAATTTGCCTCTCCTTAACCATTCATGCATTCATTCCTGATCAACATGAGATTCTTCTAGAAGTTTTCTATATTTACAGATATATGCTTTTTCCACATTTCTTGCCTTCTCATCTGGTCCTTCATCTTATATTCTTGCTTTTGTTTTATGGCACATTCAGTTGCTGCCTGATTTTTATCCACTTTTGGTTTGATTTCCATTCCTGCTTGATGCCAATATGCTTCTGCTAAATTAAGCAGAGAAGTCATCTTAGATTTATTTTCCTCATGTTTCAAAACTTTCACTACGTTTGGGTCTTGTGAGGTCAGCAGGTATGTGTGGAGTCCCACAATTGCAGATCTATACATATAATGAATTTGAAGGAGGCCCATCCCTCCTTCAGAACGGGGAATATATAATTTTGGTATGCATTGATTTTTATAAATCATTTGGTGAGCATGAAGCATCCTTCTTGCTTTCCTATGTAATTTATCCAACACATTTTGGGGCCAGTCAGTTACTCCAAAACTGTAAGGTAAGACAGGAAGAGCACATTGGTTTGTAGCTTGAATTTTATTCCTAGATCTCTGTGCTGTTTTCAGGATTAATTTAAGTCTTCAGAAATATCCCATACTAAGTTTTATTTGCATTTGTTCATGTTTTATTGCTGATCGTTCATCAGTTCCCAAGTATTTATACACTCCCTCTTGCTCAAGTTCTTTTATATCACATTCTTGTCCCAAACTGATGTTTTCCTGGTGCTGCAGTTTTCTTGCTTCAAAGGTTGCTTTTGCACATTTATCAAGACCAAATGACATTCTTATATCATCTGAAAAAGTTTTGACAACTTGCAGTTGTGCTTTCAGTTCCTCGTATGATGAGCTGTACAGTTTTACATCACCGACAGAGAAAATGAGCAGTCTTTATACTTTGTTGTGTTCTAGGAGCCAAGTTATAGCCATGGCCTAAGCTGTTAAGTCGGCAGCTTAATGGGTTAAGGTCAAGGCAGAATAGCAGCAGTGACAGAAAGTTACCCTGAAATATCCCCCTTTGAATTTTTATCCCTGGGATAATAATTTGTCCGTTATCATGGCTTAATTGCAAAGTAGTCTGCCACCGTTTCATGGTCACTGTAATGTAGTCGATCAGTGCAGGGTGTATCTTATAAATTTTTAAGCACTCTTTTATCCATGAATCCATGCCAATACATGCCATACTTAGAGTCTTCCCCTTTTTATAGTTCTCCACTATGACTTTATTTAACAAAAAATTATCCTCTGTTCCATATGACTTTCTTTTATTGCCATTTTGTTCTACTGCCATAATTGAGTTTTCTTCTAAATGACTACAAACTCTGTCAGCATCAGTTCCAGTGTACAGTTTATATGTATAAAGTCTGAATGAAGTGAACAAGAATCAGTTTAGTGAATGCAATGCACACATTCTACATTTTTTTATTTAGACAGTCTTTTTTTCACTCCCCAGATTAACTTAATTATCTGTATAGACACTAGATTACATCTCTTCTCTCTCTATCTATCTATTATATTTCTCTTTTACTGCTGTTTTTGACTATACTGTTGCTTTCACATCCAATGTCCAGTGTGACCTAGGCTCCTATACCATATTTCAGTAGTAATTATTCTTCTAGTCAGATTTATGAATCATGATAAGTCATGCCATCTTTCATGATATTGAGCAGTAACACAATACAAATATATGAAAACCCAGATACACCATAGTAGAGACCATATAGTTTTTTTTTTCTATTAAACAACTTTATTACAAAAATACAGTGTAACACTAAATCATGGAAATATCTCATGCCAGATACAAACTTTCCATTCAAACTATGATCACCTGACAAAACAGAATTAGTCTTAACTCAACACATTCAATTATCTAAGTAACTCTAATAATGTCCACTGTCTGCAAACAATTATCCGAAGTTGACATAATTGTTGACTCCTATATCTGAATTCAATATCTTTAATAGCATTCTATTGTGATGGTAGGATCAAAAAGCAAAAAACAATAATTTAAGAGTCAGTAGCAATTGCATATGTATTTGTAAACTTTACATTTTGTCAGATTATATAACATAATATATGAATGGACACACCAAAAATTGCTGTCCAAAGGACTCTTACACTAAACACTAATAATACAGTCCTCACTTCCCTCAGCACTTCCCACAAGCCCTGTACAACTGAGCATAGCCAGAATTTGTGCATTATGTCTGGAGGAAAGCCAAAGCAGGCAATACATTGTAAGGATTCCCTAATGCCTCCATCTGTACTGTGTTTGTGTGTCCAGTATCCTCTCAACACAGATAATTAATACTTTTCTAGGTCATAATTGTATGGCATGACAAGCCTATATACTGACATATCATATAGCTATATTTTAGAGACTATGCCATAAAACCCCTTGATCCAACTTTGTGTTTATTTTTTTATGTCACTCATCTTAAAAACTCATTCCAGTGAGAAATGAATCACTGTTCATCACTTATTATTCATATTTATATTCATATTTTCATAACTGAGTGCTCTATACATTATTGAGGGACATGGAATGATACTCAGTGGTGGGAGACAGGCAAATTAATTGTTGATATCCATTTATATCACATTATACTTAATATATTGCTAGTTGTTTGTTAGCAACTATGAAAATAAACACTATTTCCATATGTAATTAATACTTCAAAAAAGTGACTGACAAACTGTTGCATGATATCAGGTAAAACCATGGATATTGTTGAAGAAAACATTCTTTCAAATTTGCACCATAAGTTGCAAATCTTTAGAAATATTCAATGCTGTTGATTCTGCTAATTATATACTTAGGCATATGTTTCCATATTTCTTTAAATATCTCAATAAAATGCACTCCTAGAGGAATTTCTTATTGTCATGTGAAAAGTTTGTTTAGTTAACAAAAATGTTCTAACAATATATGTCTAGGTTATACAGTTTCCAAGATAAGACAAAATTAGCTATTTGAGAAAGTTTAGCAAAAAATATAATTTGTGGTTTGTGAGCATTATAATATATTACAGTATTTATGGAAAAACTAGGAATGCACTGACTATTATCACTGCAAATAATACTTCTTACTGATAACATTGCGATTAGCACAATTCTAATAGCTTTTATGGTTTACAAAACATTTACTTTTGTTTATCTTACCCTTTTTAATATTATTTTCACCTGCATTCAAAACTGGATGTTCCCATAATAATTTGCTTATGTTCCATATTTGTTCTAGGGCATTATACTGCATTGCTTTCTTTAGAACATTTTAGGTGGTGCTTAAAACATACCACTGTCCTAGCAGCCCAGGCAAATATTCTTCATTCCACACATATGCTGTCAGACCTCACAAAAGATTTGCCTCCAAACTGTGTCATAAGGCTGAATCCCTCTTGCAATCTTCCCATGTCTTCTACAATACAAAGACTTCTGCATAACGTGGGAAATTAGGATATCCCAAGCCTCTATCCCCTGGATGAAACAACTACGACTTTACATGCCAATCCTTCCTACTCTTTCAAACAAACTCTACCATTAAATGCCATAGTTTCTGTAACCGACACTGGGAGCTCTTATAGGGAGTATTCCTCACCTCACAATCTACAATGAGACAATAAAAACATCTTCACTATGCTAACCCTGCCTATAGAGTATAGCCCTATCCTTTTTCAAACAGGAATCCATACAAGTAGCTTATCTCAAGGAGGCCAGAAATTTAAAAACAACATTTTCCAGGTGTCAGGGAATAATCATATACCCAGACACCTGTGAGGGTTCTTCCTTCAAGTAAAATAAATAAATAAATAAATAAATAAAAACAGGCACCATTTTGCTTAAAGTTCTAAGCTAGTTTTAAACAGAAATCAACTCCGAATCCTTGAATTCAAATTCAGAGTTTTGAGTAAAAAGCAAAATCAGACAGGCGTCCATAAATCCTTTCTAAATGAAAATCAGGACTCCCAGCTAGCAATAAAAAATCATCAGTGAAAATAAGACATTTTATTTCCATGACCCCTTAATTTTAGTCCTGCACAAATTGTTCATCTTGTAAGTTTATGTTTGAAGATTTGATTTTAAACAGAATTAACTTAGGGGAAAAGGGAACCATGTCTAATTCTCATGAGGACAAGGAATGCCCCCCCAGTAGTAAGTTGCTTATCGCCATCTTAGCTGTGGGGTTAGTGATATTCTACCCTAATCTCACAATATTTGTAAATTGCTATTATGTATCTGACTTGATCTGTGTTACCAAGGGCTGAATCTGAAAAAGATGCACCAGTAGCAATGTTATGCTCCAGTTAAAAAATAATTTTAAATAAAATAAAATGGCTTACACATATCAGCCCACATGTCTCAGCTTTCATTTCTTTCACCCTTTCCTTGGTCCTAGAAGGGATGAATATGAGTCATGGCAAAAAATCCAGATAATACCAGTTTGCTTGCTTACCCTTTTTATAGTGAAGCTATATCCATAACTCGTGATCTTCTACTCACAAAGACTAAGAAATATTATCAGAGAATGATCTGAGAAAAACACCTTTTTCACTGGTGACTTCCTTGGAAATCCTCATAGTCCTCCTTCTGAGATGACTTCTGCTTTCCCCTAAGAAACCTTCTGGTAATATTCTGATGATGGCCTCAGTGTCCCTGCTGTAAAGGTACTGGGACATCTTCCCACACACATTCTGATGACGGCCTCAGAGCCCCTGCTGTAAACTTAGTGGGACATGTTCCAACATACATTCTGATGATGGCCTCAGTATCCCTGCTGTAAACTTACTAGGTCATGTTCCGACACACATTCTGATGATGACCTCAGTGTCACTCCTGTAAACATACTGGGACATGTTCCAACACACATTCTGATGATGGCCTCATTATCCCTGCTGTAAACATACTGGGTCATGTTCCGACACACATTCTGTTGATGACCTCAGCGTCCTTGCTGTAAACGTACTGGGACATGTTCCAACACACATTCGAATGATGGCCTCAGCATTCCTGCTGTAAACTTACTGGGACATATTCCCACACACATTCTGATGATGGCCTCAGAGTCCCTGCTGTAAACTTACTGGGACATGTTCCAACACAAATTCTGATGATGGCCTCAGCATCCCTGCTATAAACTTAATGGGACATGTTCCAACACACATTCTGATGATGGCCTCAGCATCCCTTCTGTAACCTTACTGCGACAGGTTCCCACACACACTCTGATGATGGCCTCAGAGCCCCTGCTGTAAACTTTCTGGGACATATTCCCACATGCATTCTGATGATGGCCTCAAACCCCTGCTGTAAATGTACTGGGACATGTTCCAACACACATTCTGATGATGGCCTCAGCGTCCCTGCTGTAAACTTACTAGGACATGTTCCAACACACATTCTGATGATGGCCTCAGCGTCCCTGCTGTAAACTTACTAGACATGTTCCCACACATTCTGAAGATGGGCTCAGCGTCCCTGCTGTAAACTTACTGGGACATGTTCCAACACACATTCTGACAATGGCCTCAGAGCCTCTGCTGTAAACTTACTGGGACATGTTCCAATACACATTCTGATGATGGCCTCAGCGTCCCTGTTGTAAACTTACTAGGACATGTTCCAACACACATTCTAACAATGGCCTCAGCGCCCCTGCTGTAAACTTACTGGGACATGTTCCAACACTCATTCTGATGATGACCACAGCTTCCCTGCTGTAAACGTACTGGGATATGTTCCAACACACATTCTGATGATGGCCTCAGTGTCCCTGCTGTAAACTTACTGGGACATATTCCCACGCACATTCTGATGATGGCCTCAGTGCCCCTGCTGTAAACTTACTGGAACATGTTCCAAAACACATTCTGACAATGGCCTCAGAGCCCCTGCTGTAAACTTACTGAGACATGTTCCAACACACATTCTGATGATGGCCTCAGCGTCCCTGCTGTAAACTTACTAGGACATGTTCCAAAACACATTCTGATGATGGCCTCAGCATCCCTGCTGTAAACTTACTGGGACATATTCCCACACACATTCTGACAATGGCGTCTGAGCCCCTGCTGTAAACTTACTGGGACATGCTTCAACACACATTCTGATGATGGCCTCAGCGTCCCTGCTGTAAACTTACTGGGACATATTCCCAAAAACATTCTGATGATGTCCTCAGAGCCCCTGCTGTAAACTTACTAGGACATGTTCCCACACACATTCTGACAATGGCCTTAGCGTTCCTGCTGTAAACTTACTGGAACATATTCCTGCACACATTCTGATGATGGCCTCAGAGTCCCTGCTGTAAACTTACTGGGACATGTTCCAACACACATTCTGATGATGGCCTCAGCGTCCCTGCTATAAACTTACTGGTACATGTTCCAACACACATTCTGATGATGGTCTCAGCGTCCCTGCTGTAAACTTACTGGGACATGTTCCAACACACATTCTGATGATGGCCTCAGCGTCCCTGCTGTAACCTTACAGCAACATGTTCCCACACACATTCTGATGATGGCCTCAGAGCCCCTGCTGTAAACTTTCTGGGACATATTCCCACATGCATTCTGACGATGGCCTCAAAGCCCCTGCTGTAAACGTACTGGGACATGTTCCAACACACATTCTGATGATGGCCTCAGCGTCCCTGCTGTAAACTTACTAGACATGTTCCCACACACATTCTGAAGATGGGCTCAGCGTCCCTGCTGTAAACTTACTGGGACATGTTCCAATACACATTCTGATGATGGCCTCAGCGTCCCTGCTGTAAACTTACTAGGACATGTTCCAACACACATTCTAATGATGGCCTCAGCGTCCCTGCTGTAAACTTACTGGGACATATTCCCACACAAATTCTGACGATGGTGACAGAGCCCCTGCTGTAACTTACTGGGACATGTTTCAACACACATTATGATGATGGCCTCAGCATCCCTGCTGTAAACTTACTGGGACATATTCCCAAAAACATTCTGATGATGGCATGAGAGCCCCTGCTGTAAACTTACTAGGACATGTTCCACACACATTCTGACAATGGCCTCAGAGCCTCTATTGTAAACTTACTAGCACATGTTCCAACAACCATTCTGATGATGGCCTCAGTGTCCCTGCTGTAAACTTACTGGGACATGCTTTAACACACATTCTGATGATGGCCTCAGCGTCTCTGCTGTAAACTTACTGGGACATCTTCCCAAAAACATTCTGATGATGGCCTCAGAGCCCCTGCTGTAAACTTGCTAGGACATGTTCCCACACACATTCTGACAATGGCCTCTGCGTTCCTGCTGTAAACTTACTGGGACATATTCCCGCACACATTCTGCTGATGGCCTCAGAGTCCCTGCTGTAAACTTACTGGGACATATTCCAACACACATTCTGATGATGGCCTCAGCGTCCTTGCTATAAACTTACTGGGACATGTTCCAACACACATTCTGATGATGGCCTCAGCGTCCCTGCTGTAACCTTACAGCGACCTGTTCCCACACACATTCTGATGATGGCCTCAGAGCCCCTCCTGTAAACCTTCTGGGACATATTCCCACATGCATTCTAACGATGGCCTCAAAGCCCCTGCTGTAAACGTACTGGGACATGTTCCAACACATTCTGATAATGGCCTCAGCGTCGCTGCTGTAAACTTACTGCGACATGTTCCAATATACATTCTGATGATGGCCTCAGCGTCCCTGCTGTAAACTTACTAAGACATGTTCCAACACACATTCTAATGATGGACTCAGCGTCCCTGCTGTAAACTTACTGGGACATGTTCCAACACACATTCGGATGATGGCCTCAGAGCCCCTGCTGTAAACTTACTGGGACATGTTCCAACACACATTCTGATGATGGCCTCAGCGTCCCTGCTGTAAACTTACTAGGACATTTTCCAACACACATTCTGATGATGGCCTCAGCATCCCTGCTGTAAACTTACTGGGACATATTCCCACACAAATTCTGACGATGGTGACAGAGCCCCTGCTGTAAACTTACTGGGACATGTTTCAACACACATTATGATGATGGCCTCAGCATCCCTGCTGTAAACTTACTGGGACATATTCCCAAAAACATTCTGATGATGGCATCAGAACCCCTGCTGTAAACTTACTAGGACATGTTCCACACACATTCTGACAATGGCCTCAGAGCCTCTATTGTAAACTTACTAGCACATGTTCCAACAACCATTCTGATGATGGCCTCAGTGTCCCTGCTGTAAACTTACTGGAACATGTTCCAACACACATTCTGATGATGGTCTCAGCGTCCCTGCTTTAAACTTTCTGGGACATGTTCTAACACACATTCTGATAATGGCCTCAGCGTCCCTACTGTAAACCATACGCATTCTGATGATTGCCTCAGTGTCACAGCTGTAAACTTTCTGGGACATGTTCCAACAAACATTCTGATCATAGCCTCAGCATCCCAGCTGTAAACTTTCTGTGACATGTTCCAACACACATTTTGACTATGGCCTCAGAGCCCCTGCTGTAAATTTACTGGGACATGTTCCAGCACACATTCTGATGATGGCCTCAGCGACCATAAAGTAAACTTACCAGGACATGTTCCAACACACATTGTGATGATGGCCTCAGCGTCCCTGCTGAAAACTTACTGGGACATGTTCCAACAAACTTTCTGATGATGGCCTCAGCATCCCTGCAGTAAACTTACTGGGACATGTTCCCACACACATTCTGACGATGGCCTCACAGCCCCTGTTGTAAACTTACTGGGACATGTTCCCACACATATTCTGATGATGGCCTCAGAGCCCCTGTTGTAAACTTACTGGGACATGTTCCAATACACATTCTGATTATGGCCTCAGCGTCCCTGTTGTAAACTTACTAGGACATGTTCCAACACACATTCTAATGATGGCCTCAGCGCCCCTGCTGTAAACTTACTGTGACATGTTCCAACACTCATTCTGATGATGACCTCAGCGTTCCTGCTGTAAACGTACTAGGACATGTTCCAACACACATTCTGATAATGGCCTCAGTGTCCCTGCTGTAAACTTACTGGGACATATTCCCACACACATTCTGACGACGGCGTCAGAGCCCCTGCTGTAAACTTACTGGGACATGTTTCAACACACATTCAGATGATGGCCTCAGCGTCCCTCCTGTCAACTTACTGGGACATATTCCAAAAAACATTCTGATGATGGCCTCAGAGCCTCTGCTGTAAACTTACTAGGACATGTTCCCACACACATTCTGACAATGGCCTCAGCGTTCCTCCTGTAAACTTACTGGGACATATTCCCACACACATTCTGATGATGGCCTCAGAGTCCCTGCTGTAAACTTACTGGGACATGTTCCAACACACATTCTGATGATGGCCTCAGCATCCCTGCTGTAAACGTACTGGGACATATTCCCACACACATTCTCACGATGGCAGCCCCTGCTGTAAGCTTACTGGGACATGTTTCAAAACACATTCTGATGATGGCCTCAGCATCCCTGCTGTAAACTTACTGGGACATATTCCCAAAAACATTCTGAAGATGGCCTCAGATCCCCTGCTGTAAACTTACTAGGACATGTTCCACACACATTCTGACAATGGCCTCAGAGCCTCTATTGTAAACTTACTAGCACATGTTCCAACAACCATTCTGATGATGGCCTCAGTGTATGTGCTGTAAACTTACTGGAACATGTTCCAACACACTTTCTGATGATGGCTTGAGCGTCCCTGCTGTAAACTTTCTGGGACATGTTCTAACACACATTCTGATGATGGCCTCAGCGTCCCTGCTGTAAACCTAATGGGACACATTCCCATACACATTCTGATGATTGCCTCAGCGTCCCTGCTGTAAAATTACTGGGACATGTTCCAACACACATTCTGATGATGGCCTCAGCATCCCAGCTGTAAATTTACTGGACATGTTCCAACACACATTCTGATGATTGCCTCAGCATCCCTGCTGTAAACTTACTGGGACATGTTCCAACACACATTCTGATGATGGCCTCAGCGTCCCGGCTGTAAACTTACTGGGACATGTTCCCACACACATTCTGACGATGGCCTCAGAGCCCCTGCTGTAAACTTACTGGGACATGTTCCAGCACACATTCTGATGATGGCCTCAGCGAACATAAAGTAAACTTACTGGGACATGTTCCAACACACATTCTGATGATGGCCTTAGCGTCCCTGCTGAGAACTTACAGGGACATGTTCCAGCAAACATTCTGATGATGGCCTCAGCATCCCTGCTGTAAACTTACTGGGACATGTTCCCACACACATTCTGATGATGGCCTCAGAACCCCTGCTGTAAACTTACTGGGACATGTTCCAACACTCATTCTGATGATGACCTCAGCGTTCCTGCTGTAAACGTACTAGGACATGTTCCAACGCACATTCTGATAATGGCCTCATTATCCCTGCTGTAAACTTACTGGGACATATTCCCAAAAACATTCTGATGATGGCCTCAGAGCCTCTGCTGTAAACTTACTAGGACATGTTCCCACACACATTCTGACAATGGCCTCAGCGTTCCTCCTGTAAACTTACTGGGACATATTCCCACACACATTCTGATGATGGCCTCAGAGTCCCTGCTGTAAACTTAATGGGACATGTTCCAACACACATTCTGATGATGGCCTCAGCGAACCTAAAGTAAACTTACTGGGATATGTTTCAACACACATTCTGATGATGGCCGTAGCGTCCCTGCTGAGAACTTACAGGGACATGTTCCAACAAACATTCTGACGATGGCCTCAGAGCCCCTTCTGTAAACTTACTGGGACATGTTCCCACACACATTCTGATGATGGCCTCAGAACCCCTGCTGTAAACTTACTGGGACATGTTCCAATACTCATTCCAATGATGACCTCAGCGTTCCTGCTGTAAACGTACTAGGACATGTTCCAACACACATTCTGATAATGGCCTCATTGTCCCTGCTGTAAACTTACTGGGACATATTCCCACACACATTCTGATGATGGCCTCAGAGCCCCTGCTGTAAACTTACTGGGACATGTTCCAACACACATTCTCACAATGGCCTCAGAGCCCCAGCTGTAAACTTACTGGGACATGTTCCAACACACATTCTGATGAAGACCTCAGCGTCCCTGCTGTAAACTTACTAGGACATGTTCCAACACATATTCTGATGATGGCATCAGCATCCCTGCTGTAAACTTACTGGGACATATTCCCACACACATTCTGACGACGGCGTCAGAGCCCCTGCTGTAAACTTACTGGGACATGTTTCAACACACATTCAGATGATGGCCTCAGCGTCCCTCCTGTAAACTTACTGGGACATATTCCCAAAAACATTCTGATGATGGCTCAAGAGCCTCTGCTGTAAACTTACTAGGACATGTTCCCACACACATTCTGACAATGGCCTCAGCATTCCTCCTGTAAACTTACTGGGACATATTCCCACAAACATTCTGATGATGGCCGCAGCATCCCTGTTGTAAACTTACTGGGACATGTTCCCACACACATTCTGACAATGGCCTCAGAGCCCCTGCTGTAAACTTACTGGGACATGTTCCAACACTCATTCTGATGATGACCTCAGCGTTCCTGCTGTAAACGTACTAGGACATGTTCCAACACACATTCTGATAATGGCCTCATTGTCCCTGCTGTAAACTTACTGAGACATGTTCCAACACACATTCTCACAATGGCCTCAGAGCCCCAGCTGTAAACTTACTGGGACATGTTCCAACACATTCTGATGATGGCCTCAGCGTCCCTGCTATAAACTTACTGGTACATGTTGCAACACACATTCTGATGATGGCCTCAGCATCCCTGCTGTAAACTTACTGGGACATGTTCCAACACACATTCTGATGATGACCTCAGCGTCCCTGCTGTAAACGTACTGGGACATGTTCCAACACACATTCTGATGATGGCCTCAGCGTTCCTACAGTAAACTTACAGGGACATATTCCAACACACATTCTCATGATGGCCTCAGAGTCTCTGCTGTAAACTTACTGGGACATGTTCCAACACACATTCTGATGATGGCCTCAGCGTCCCTGCTATAAACTTACTGGGACATGTTCTAACACACATTCTGATGATGGCCTCAGCGTCCCTACTGTAAACCTACTGGGACACGTTCCCATACGCATTCTGATGATTGCCTCAGCGTCACAGCTGTAAACTTACTGGGACATGTTCCAACACACATTCTGATCATAGCCTCAGCATCCCAGCTGTAAACTTACTGGGACATGCTCCAACACACATTCTCAAGATAGCCTCAGCATCCCTGCTGTAAACTTAATGTGACATGTTCCAACACACATTTTGATGATGGCCTCAGCTTCCCAGCTGTAAACTTACTGGGACATATTCCCACACACATTCTGACTATGGCCTCAGAGCCCCTGCTGTAAATTTACTGGGACATGTTCCAGCACACATTCTGATGATGGCTTCAGCGACCCTAAAGTAAACTTACCGGGACATGTTCCAACACACATTGTGATGATGGCCTCAGCGTCCCTGCTGAGAACTTACTGGGACATGTTCCAACAAACTTTCTGATGATGGCCTCAGCATTCCTGCTGTAAACTTACTGGGACATGTTCCCACACACATTCTGATGATGGCTTCACAGCCCATGTTGTAAATTTTTTTTTTTTTTTCCCCCTTTTTAAACCCTTTTTTAAACCCCCTTTTTTTTGGGGAAAAAAGGGTTTTTCCCCCCGGGGTTCCAAAAATTTTTTTTTAAACCCCCCTTTTAAAAATTTTTTTAAAAATTTTTAAGGGCCCCCCCAAAATTTTTAAGGGTTTTCCCCCTGGGGGTTTTTTGGGGCCCTTTAAAATTTAACCCCCCCCCCGGGGGGAAATTTCCAAAAAATTTTCCAAAACCCCCAAATTCCCCCCCCAAAAGGGAAGGGCCCAAAATTCCTGTGGGGGGGTTCCCCCCCCAAACTTTCCCCCTTTTGGGGCCCTTCGGGAAATTTGGGGCCCCCCCAAAACCTAATTCCCCTTTTTTTTTAAAAAAAAAATTTTTTTTTCCCCCCCCGGTTTTAAACTTTTTTTTTTTTAAAAACCCTTCGGGGTTTTTTTCCCTTTCCCCCTTTAAAAAGGGCCCCAAAAAAACCCCCCCCAAAAAATTTTTTGGGGGGTTTTAAAACGGGCAAAAAAAAAGGGGGGAAAAATTTGTTTTTTTTCCCCCCTTTTTAAGGGTTTTCCCCCCTTTTAAAAATTTTTTAAACCCCCAATGTTCCCCAAAAAGGGGGGGGGGGAAAAAAATTTTAAACCTAATTTTTTTTTAAAAAACGGGCCCCCTTTAATTTTTTTGCTTTAAAACGGGCCTTTAAAAAAATTTTTGGGGGCCCCCACCCCGGGGGAAAAAAACATTTTAAAAAAATTTTGAGGGGCCCTTTTTTGGGGAAATTTCCAAAAAATTTCCCCTTTTTTAAAAGGCCCTTTTTTTAAACTTTTTTTAAAAAAAGGGGGGTTTTTTCCCCCCCCAAAAAAACCCCCCCCCTTTTTTAACCCCCTTTTAAAAGGGAAGGGCCCAAAACCCTTCGGGAAAACCTGGGCCCCCCCCAAAACTTCTGGGGAAAAATTTTTTAAAAAAGGGGCCTTCCCCCAAAATTTAAAAACCCCCCCCTTTTTTAAAAAAGGGGGCCCCCCCAAAAGGGGGGGCCTAAAACCCTTCGGGAAAAGGGGGGGGTTTTTAAATTTAATTTTTTCCCCCCGGGGCCCCCCCTTTTAAAAAACCCCCTTTTTTTTTTCCCCCCCCCTTTAAAAGGGCCCCCCCAAATTTTTCCCAAAACCCCCCCGGGGGGGTTTTTTTTAAAACCCTTTCCCCCGGGGGAAAAAACCCGGGGGAAAAAAAAAATTTTTTTTTTGGGGGGCCCCCGGGAAAAAAAAATTTAAAAAAATTTTTGGGGGCCCCCCCCCCCAAATTTGGGTTTTTTTTGGGGCCTCGGGCCCCAAAATTTGGGGCCCCCCAAACCCAAATTTGGGGTTTTCCCCCTGTTAAAAGGGAAACCCCCTTTTTTTCCCCCCCCTTTCCCCCTTTTTTGGTTTTTAAAAATTTTTTCAAAATTTTTTAAAAAAATTTAAACCCCCAAAAACCCTTTTTGGGGGTTTTTTTCCCCCCTTTTTTAAAACCTTTTTGGGCCCCCTTAAAACTTTTTTAAAAAAAATTTTTCCCCCAATTTTAAAAAAATTTTTTTTTTTTTCCCCGGCCCTGCTGTAAACTTCCCCCCCAAAAAAAAATTTTTGGGCCCCCCCCCCCCAAAAAATTTTCCCCAAACTTTTTCCCCCCTTTAAAAGGGGGTTTTTTTTTTTTTTGGGGGGGAAAAAAATTTTTTTTTTCCCCCCCCAAATTTGGGGTTTAAAAAAATTTTTGGGGCCCCCCCCCAAAAAAAAAAAAAAATTTTTTTTTTTTTCCCCCCCCGGTTTTTTTTGGGGGCAAAAAAAAGGGGGGCCCGGCCCCGGGAAACCCCCCTTTGTTCCCCCCCCCGGGGGAAAAAAAAAATTTAAAAAAGGGGTTTCCCCCCAAATTCCCCCCCCCAAAGGGGGGGGCCCCCCCTTCGGGAAAAGGGTTTTTCCCAACCCTTTTCCCCGGTTTCCCTGTAAAAAGGGAAAAACCCCCTTTTTTTTAAACCCCCCCAAAAAATTTTTAAAAAAAATTTTTTTAAAAAGGGGGGGAAAAACCCCCAAGGGCCCAAACCCTTCGGGAAAACCTCCCCCTTTTTCCCCAAAAAAAAATTTTTTTTTTTTTTTAAAAAATTTTTAAAGGGTTTCCCCCCCCTTTAAAATTGGTTTTTTTAAAAGGGGGGGGGTTTTTTCCGGGGTTTTTTTTTTTTAAAAGGGGGGTTCCCCCTTTTGGGGAAATTTTTTTTAAAAAAAAAAAACCCTTTTGGGAAAAAATTTTTTTTTTTAAAAATTTTAAAATTTTTTTAACCCCCCCCCCCCAAAAAACCCCCCAAAAAAATTCAAAACCCCTTTTTTAAACTTTAACTTTTCCCCCCCCCCCTCCCCAAAAAAAAATTTTCCCCAAACATTTTTTTTTCCCCCCCCCAAAAAAAAATTTTTTTTTTAAAAATTTTTTTAAAAAAGGGGGTTTATTAACGGCCCCCCCTTTTTTGGGGGGGAAAAAAAAATTTTTTAAAAAACCCCAAAAAAAAAAAGGGGGGAAAAAAAATTTTTAAAACCCCCCCCCCCAAAAAAATTTTAAATAATTTTTTTTTCCCAAATTTTTTTGGGGGAAATTTCCCATTTTTTTTGGGATTCCCCCCTTTTTTTTTTTTTCCCCCCCTTTTTTCCCCTTTTTTTTTTCCCCCCCGGGTTTCCCCCTTTTTTTTGGGGGTTTTTAAAAAAGGGGTTTCCAAACACATTTTTTTTTTTTTTTTTAAAATTTTAAAACATTTTTTTTTTTGGGGGCCCCCTTTTTTCCCAAAATTTTTAAACCCCCCTTTTTTTTTGGGGGAATTTTTTTTGGGGCCCCCCCCTTTAAATTTGGGGAATTTAAAAAATTTTGGGGGGCCCCCCCCCCCAAAAAAAAATTTCCCACATTTTTTTTTCCTCTTTTCCCTTTTTAAAACCCCCCCCCTTTTTGGGGCCCCCGGGGAAATTTTTTTTTAAAAAAAAATTTTTCCCCCTTTTTCCCCCCAAACCCTTCGGGGAAATTTAAAAAATTTCCCCCTTTTTTCCCCCCCTTTTCCCTTCGGGGAAATTTTTTTCCAAAAACCTAATTTTTTTTTTTAAAAAAAAATTTTAAGGCCCCACCCCCTTTTTAAAAGGGGGGCCAAACCCCCAAAGGGGGCCCCCCTTTTCCCCAAAAAACCCCCAAAATTCTGGGGGTTTTTTGGGCCCTGAAAAAATTTTTTCCCCCCCCCCAAAACCCCCCAAAAAAAATTTTGGGGAAAATTTTTTAAAAAAGGGGCCCCCCCAAACTTCTGGGGAAACCCCCAAAAAAAAATTTTTTTCCCCCCCCCCCAACCCCCCTTTTTCCCCCCCTTTTTTTTAAAAAACCCCCCCCGGGAAACCCCTTTTTTGGGAAACCCCCCCCAAAACCCGGGGCCCCCCAAAAAAAACCCAAAAACCCCCTTTTAAAAATTTGGGGTTTAAAAATTTTTTTTTTGGGGGCCTCACCCCTTTTTTTAAATTTTCCAAAATTTAAACCCCCCCCCTTTTTAAAACGGGAAAATTTTTTTTTCCCCCCCGGGTTTTTTTTCCCCACACTTTTTTTTTGGGGGGGGTTTTTTTAAAAATTTCCCCCCCAAAAATGGGGCCCTTTTTTTTTAAAAAAAAACCCCCCCCCCTTTTTAAATTTTTGGGGGTTTTTAAAAAATTTTTTGGCCTCGGGCCCCCTTTTTTTTTTTAAAAAAAAACCCCGGGGCCCCCCCTTTTCCCCCTTTTTTAAACCCCCCCCAAAAAATTTTTTTTTTGGGGCCCCCCCCTTTTTTGGGGCCCCCTTTTAGGGAAAATTTCCCCCTTTTTTTAAAAAAAAAAAAAACCCCCCCCCAAATTTTTCGGGTTTCCCCCCTTTTAGGGCCCACCCCAAAAATTTTTTGGGGCCCCCCAAAAAAAAAATTTCCCCAAATTTTAAGGGAAAAAATTTTTAAATTAACCCCAAACCCCCAAATGTTCCCCCCCCCTTTTTTTTTTCCCCCCAAAAAATTTTTTTTTTAAAACCCCCTTTTAAAAAAAATTTTTTCCCCCATTCTAAAACCCCTTTCCCCCTTTTTTCCCCCAAAGGGGAAAATTTTGGGGGCCCACCCCCCCAAAAAAAAATTTTAAAATTTTTGTTTTTAAATTTTCGGGAAATTTGGGACTTTTTTAAAATTTTTTGGGTTTTAACCCCCCCCCCCCCAAAAAAACCCCAAACCCAATTTTTTTGGGGAAAATTTTTTTTAAAAAAACCCAATTTGGGGCCCCCCCCCTTTTTTTTTTAATTTTTTCCCTTTTGGGGGGTTTTTTAAAAATTTTCCCCTTTTTTTTAACGGGGCCCAAACCCCGGGGGCCTTCCGGGGCCCCCAAACCCCTTTTTTGGGAAAACCCGGGCCCTAAAAATTATTTGGCCCCCCAAAAAATTTTTGGGGCCCCCCTTGCTGGGTAAAACCCCCCCCCGGGGGTTTTTGGGGGCCCCCCAAACCCTTCGGGGTTTTTTCCCCCTTTTTTGGGGTTTTCCGGGCCCCCAACCCCCCCAAAAAAATTTTTTTGGGGGGGCCCCCCCAAATTTCGGGGGTTTCCCCCCCTTTTTTTTTTTTTAAATTTTTTTCTTTTTGTTTAAAAAATTTTTTTTTTGGGTTTTTAAATTTTTTGGGGTTTTTCCCCCTTTTTTTTGGGGGTTCCCCCTGGGGCCCCCGGGCCCCCCCGGGGGGCCCCCCGGTTTTAAAATTTTTCCGGGCCCCCCAAAAAAAAGGGGGGGGAAAAAAAATTTTTTCCCAAAATTTTTTAAAAGGGTTTTGTAAACCCCCCAATGTTCCCCCTGGGGGTTTTTTGGGCCCTGTTAAAAGGGTTTTTCCCCCCCCAAAAAGGGGGGCCCCCTTTCCCCCTTTTTTAAACCCCCCTTTTAAAAAAGGGAACCCCCCCAAAAAGGAAGGGCCCAAACCCCGGGAAAAGGGGGGGGCCCCCCCCAAATTTTGGGAAAAAAACAAAATTTTCCCCCTTTTTTGGGGTTTTTAAAAACCCAATTTGGGGCCCCCCCCCTTTTTTTTTTAAAACCCTTTTCCCCCCAAATTTGGGGCCCCCCCAAAACTTCTGGGGGAAAAAAGGAAGGGCCCAAAATTTTTAAAAAAAGGGGGGAAAAACTTCTGGGGGCCCCCCAAATTCCCTTCCAAAAATTTTTTGGGGGCCCCCCCCCTTTTTGGGGAAACCCCTTTTTAAAAATTTAAACCCCCAAACCCCCAAATTCCCCCCAAACCAAAAAAAAGGGGGGTTTTGGAATTTTTTCCCCCCAAAAGGTTTTCCCCCCAAAAAAAAGGA